>NC_052624.1:235039287-235091787 GCF_016161935.1 Mauremys reevesii | reverse complement strand
GGGCTATGAACACACTTTTGCTGCAGTGTCACTATTACTTCTGGCCATAATGATTGAGGGCAGCTCAGTAATGTGGAAGATAGCATGGTGCAATTGGCCAACTACACTTCTGGGAGCAAGGAACTCCTGTTTTCTAACCCAAGAACCAGCCATTTGTGTTTTTCTTCAAGTCACCATTTTCTGCTTTAGTTTCTTCATTTGCAAAATAAAGAAAATAACACTTTATTTCTACATCATAGGGCTGTTGTGATGAATACTTAACTTTTGTAAAATGCTATATAAGTGCTAAGTATTACTGTACTTATGCGTTCTACTATATACATAGATAGAGGAATACTACAGAGAGACAATGCAATACAGATGGGAGAAATAGGCAGAGAAAAATGAGAATGCAGCAACCAGAGGATGACCAATCAGGACAAAGAATTAATAAAAAATCTAGAAAGGTTAGAAACATAGAAAATGAAATGAGATTCAATATTTAAAAGTGCAAGCTAATACATTTGGAGGAAAATTATCTGAAACAGATTCAGTGGGAGACAGAAAGGCATATAGGAGTGCTGGTGTCTGAAACCACTGCCTGTCACGCTGACCAATATTGTCTCATTAGTTCCTTGCACTTCCCCCATGTGTCTATATCCATCTGTTATCGGTTGTCTTATACTTAGACTGTTAGCTCTTTGGGCAGGAGAAGTCTTTTGGTTCTGTATTCCTAAAGTGCCTTATACAACAGGGTTCTGGTACATAATATGGTCTCCTAGGTGCTACATTAATACAAGTAATACATACATTAAGAAAATAATAATAATCATTGTACTGGTCATAATAAACAGCAAAATTAGACATGGAGATTGTAATATGATACAGCTGTGAAAAAAGGTTAATGGAATTTAGTACTGTTTAAGTCAGGGGGTCTCAAACTGGGGCTTGGGACCCTTCAGGGGGTCACGGGGTTATTACAGGGGGGGTCGTGAGCCGTCAGCCTCCACCCCAAACCCTGCTATGCCTCCAACATTTATAATGGCGTTAAATATATTTAAAAATATTTATATGGGGGCGGGTCGCACTCAGAGGCTTGCTATGTGAAAGGGGTCACCAGTAAAAAAGTTTGAGAACCACTGGTTTAAGTGAAAGAATCCCATTATAGGACAGGGAGGTAAATACTCCTTCTTTCTAGGCCCAGTCCAGTACCCATTATTGACTTCTATGAAATTTTATATGGTTCTGGAACAACCAGACTTGGAATGCATGCTATCTTTCCCAGGTATCTCAAGACTAAATAGCTACTGACCAACTGGAGGGGTTTCAGAGACCAACAACAAAAATTGTCAGAGGCTGGAGGGACAGATGACTGCATAAAGATTTAAAATGCTAAATATGTATACTACAGCTTGGCTAACTGATAGCTAAATTAGGGGATATGATAATAGTCTATGAAAATCTGAGGGTGTAAATCCAACGCTGGAGAAGAATTATTCGGTGTGGTAAACAGGGATTTAAGTAGGAGTTAATAGGATTAAAGTAACAAAGGAAAAACTTAAGCTGGATATCAGAGAATTCTTCCTGACAGTGAGAGAATAAACAAATATACAATACTTAGCTCTTATATGGCACGTTTTATCCCTAGATCCTCTAAACACTTTACAAAGGAGGAGAAGTAAAATTATCTCCTTTTTTAGAAACTAAGGGTACGTCTACAGTACAAAATTAATTTGAAGTTATTTTATTCGAATTTCCTGAATCGAGTTCATACATTCGATGTTATGTGTCCCCACTAAAGCGCATGAATTTGGCAGAGTGCGTCCACAGTACCAAGGCTAGCATCGAATGGCAGAGCATTGTACTGTGGTAGCTATCCCACAGTTCCCGCAGTCTCAGCCGCTCATTGGAATTGTGGGTTAAGCTCCCAGTGCATGAGGGGGCAAAAACATTCTCGTAGGTTTTTCTGGGTGTGTGCCATCACTCGCTCCTCCCTCCATGAAAGCTACGGCATATGCGATGCTGCCAGCAGACGGTGCAGCACGGTGCACCGCCTGTCTCCTGGTATGTTGAATCCACTTTGAATGTCCTCTCCTCTTTCTATCTACTCTTTCATCTAACCATTTCCCACCATTTCTCGGCCATCATGAAAGAGCCGCACAGTTTCCACTGCTTTTTCCATGTTGTCTGTCCTGGGCTCCCATGTAAGCTACAGAAGGCAACAATTCCCTGCCGTTTCTTGTCCATCATGAACAGAGCTGCACAGCTTCCGCCGCAAACTCTGCTCTCGCCGCTTTTTCCATGCTATCGGTCCTGGGCTCCCATTGAAGCTACAGAAGACAACAGTTCCCTGCTGTTTCTCAGCCATCCTAAACAGCGCCGCACAGACAATCTGGAGAAAGCGGCGGAAGCTGTCCTGGGCTCCCATGGAAGCTACAGAAGACAACCATTTACCGCCTTTTATCGGCCATCTTGAACTGAACAGCTCATTTCGCGCCCTTTTTCAAGGATTACCCATGCAGGCGCTATTGTGCGGCAAACATGGAGCCCACTCAGCTCTCTGCTGCAGTTCTGACCATTGTAAATACCTTGCGCATAATCCAGCAGTGTGTTCAGTACCTGCAAAACCGGGCAAGGAAGCGACGACAGTGCAATTACGATACTGATGAGGACATGGACACAGACATTCCTAAATGCACGGCATGTGGCAATTGGGAGATCATGGTGGCATTGTGCCAGGTTCATGCCGGGGAATGCTGATTCTGGGCCCGGGAAACAAGCACAGACTGGTGGGACCGCATAATGTTGCAGGTCTGGGATGATTCCCAGTGGCTGCAAAACTTTCATATGCGTAGGGCCACTTTCATGGAACTTTGTGATTTGCTGTCCCCTGCCCTGAAGCAGAAAGACACCAGAATGAGAGCAGCCCTGACCACTGAGCAGCGAGTGGCCATAGTACTGTGGAAGCTTGCAACACCCGACAGCTACCGGTCAGTCGGGAATCAGTTTGGAGTGGGTAAATCTACTGTAGGGGCTGCTGTGTTGCAAGTAGCCAACACAATCATTGACCAGCTGCTATCAAGAGCAGTGACTTTGGGAAATGTGCAGACCACTGTGGATGGCTTTAATGCACTTGGGTTCCCTAACTGCGGCGGGGCGATAGACAGAACGCATATCCCCATCTTGGCCCCGTCACACCATGGCGGCCAGTATATAAACCGCAAGGGGTACTTTTCCATGGTTCTGCAAGCACTGGTGGATCACAAGGGACGTTTCACCGACGTCAACGTGGGATGGCTGGGAAAGGTGCATGACGCTCGCATCTTCAGGAACTCTGGTCTGTTTGAACAGCTGCAGGAAGGGACTTACTTCCCAGACCAGAAAATTACTGTTGGGGATGTTGAAATGCCTATAGTTATCCTCTGGGACCCAGCCTACCCCTTAATGCCATGGCTCATGAAGCCGTACACAAGCACCCTGGACAGCAGTAAGGAGCAGTTCAGCTACAGGCTGAGCAAGTGCAGAATGGTGGTGGAGTGTGCTTTTGGACATTTGAAAGGGTGCTGGCACAGTTTACTGACTCGGTTAGATCTCATCACAACCAATATTCCAATTTAAATTGCTGCTTGTTGTGTGCACCACAATATCTGTGTAAGGGGGAGACTTTTACGGTGGGGTGGGAGGTTGAGGCAACTCGCCTGGCTGCCAATCTCACATAGCCAGACAACAGGGCAATTAGAAGAGTGCAGCAGGGCGAACTGCGCATCAGAGAAGCTTTGAAAGCCAGTTTAATGTCTGGACAGGGTACGGTGTGACAGTTGTGTTTGTTTCTTTTGAAGTTACCCACACTATATTATATATATATATATAAAAGGAAATAAAGTCAAAATTGTTTAAACTGTTCTTTATTATTTGAGGCACAATGCATTGAGAGAAATTAGAAGGTAGACTGGGAGGTTGGCTGTGGGGGGGAAGGAGGAGGGAAGGACAAGTCCAGAAACCAAATCAAAAGTTCGCATATGCCAGCTTTCTGGTGCTTGGGCGATCCTCTGGAGTTGAGTGTGTGGGTCCCCATAGCCTCCCCCCTCGTGTTCTTGGGCATCTAGGTGAGGAAGCTATGGAACTTGGGGAGGAGGGAGTTTGCAGGGCCACCCATAGGATTCAGGGGGCCTGGGACAAAGCAATTTTGGGAGCCCCTTCCATAAAAAAAAGTTGCAATACTATAGAATACTATATTCTCGTGGGGGCCCCTGTGGGGCCCGGGGCAAATTGCCCGACTTGCCCTCCTCTCTGGGCAGCCCTGGGAGTTTGATTATACAGGAGCTGCAGCAGAAGTCTGTGGTCTTGCCGCCTTTCCCACATTAGATCCACCATACAGAGGAGCAGGTCAGTTTGCCCCCCCCTGAGCTTGACCATAGCGTCCTGCCTGCTCTCATCGCGCGCCTCCCTCCTCGTGTTCCTGTAATGCTTTATGGGACTCCGCAATTGTTTGCCTGCATGCATTCAGCTGGGCCCTATCAGTGCGGGAGCACTTCATGAGCTTGGCAAACATGTCCTCCTAAGTTCATTTTTTCTGCCTTCTAATCTGGACCAGCCTCTGGGATGGAGTAGATAGGGGCCATGTTGAAACATTTGCACCTGTAGGAGGAGAAAAAGGGAGGGTAGTATTTTAATAAATACATTGCAGAGAACAAAGGGGGCACTTTGGTATGAGTAAGCCATCACAAACGGCCGGGCAACAGAATTCATCTTGCAGGAAACCCCTAGGGGCACGTGGGGTTCTGCTTCTTCTACATTCATTTCAATGCTTTCAAACTGCTGGGCCCCCTTTCCCACAGCAAGCAATGCCTGGTGGGTTTGTCATATAAAAAGAGGGCCTGCAGGCTCTCTGGGATGATCACTGCACACAACACCCCCCCCCCCGCAGCCCCCCACTGCATGGCTCCAATCAGGCTCAGAGTAGGGATGAGCCATTTACTCTAAACGCGAACAACCCACCGCGGCTGGGTCCCCTCCCCACTGTGTGGCTCCAATCAGGTTCTCACTCACCAGAGAGTCACTTCTCCAGGGTCATGGAACAGGAGCTCGCCTTGGGAGTGAGAAGAGGCTATTGGAGCCAGTATTAAGATTAGTTCCTGGCTAGGGTGGAAAACGGATTCCCCACTTGCCACCTGTGCATTGTTCTCCTCCTCCTCTCCAATGTCTCTTCCTCCTCGCTCCATGCAACTCCCCCCTTGCAGGTGTCCATGGACAGTGGTGGGGTAATGGTGGCATCACCCCCCATAATGGCATGGAGCTCACGGTAAAAGCGGAATGTATGGGGCTGTGACATGTGCTGCTGGTGACCAAACAGGAAATGAAATCCAAAAGTTCCTGGGGCTTTTCCTGCCCATCTGGCTAGTGACCAGAGCGGTCACAAAGGAGCATCCTGGGATAGCTCCCAGAGGCCAATAACATCAAATTGCGTCCACAATACCTTTAACCCGGGATTGCGATCTCGATTTAAGTGCTACTCCACTTGCCGAGGTGAAGTACAGAAATCAAATTAAAGAGCCCTTTAAATAAAAAAAAATGTTTGGTCATGTGGATGGAATCTTTTTTTTTTTCTGAAATAACTCAGCTAATTCCAAAATAACAGGCTAGTGTAGACCAGGCCTAAGGCAATCTCTTAACTAAACCAAGTTGCAGGACATTTATGGCTTTAAAAATCAAACCCAACACCTTTAAATTTCACCTGGAGATGAAGGGCTTACCTAAACAGTTAGTGCATGGCATGCTGAGGTGTAAATTTACAGTACACCAGCTTGCCATGCACTAACTGGCTGTGAGATCCCTTCTACCGCACACTAAAAGTTCCCTAGTGCACTTTGATTTACTGATATTTGAAACCTCAATAGATCAATGTGCAATAGGGAACTTTTAGTTAATGGTAGCAGGGTCCATGTGCACAACAAGCTGGTGAACTGTAGATTCACACCCCACCTTGTCGCAGATTAACTGTCTATTCCGACGAAGTAGGTATTCACCCATGAAAGCTCATGCTCCAAAATGTCTGTTAGTCTATAAGGTGCCACAGGACTCTTTGCAGCTTTTACAGATCCAGACTAACACGGCTACCCCTCTGATACCTGTCTATTTAGTGAAGCCCAAAGAGCCAGCGGGGCAGATTCCAGAGTACTGGTGTCATGAGCTTCCAGCAACATATTAGGCTTAATGAGCAGGTTGCTGCATTCTCCACCAGTTTCAGGGTCCTAATAGATTCAAGGTATAGCTTTGTGCAGAGTGCATTGCAGCAGCCTAATCTTTAGGTGATGTAGACATGGATAACCGCAGCAAGGTTCACATTTGGAAAGAAAAGGTTGCAACTACTTAAGTTGGTACAGATGGGGAAAAAAAGCATTTCTGGTCATTGTTGTAATATGATAATCCAACAGCTGGAGGTCCAGAACAACCCAAGTTGTAAATTAAAGTAACCAACTCACCTCAAGTAACCAATAAGTTGGTCCAATAAAAGCTATCAGCTAACCCACCTTGTCTCTCATGTAACCAATGGTAGTCTATACCCGACTTACAGGGATATAGAATCACAGAAACGAAGGGCTGGAAACAATCTAGTATATCCCCCAGTGCAGAGGCATGATTACATATACCTAGACTATTTCTGATAGGTGTGTCTAAAATGTTCTTAAATACCTCCAGTGACAGAGATTTCACAATCTCCTTAGGTAATGTGCTCCAGTGCTTAACTCTCCTTATAGTTAGAAAGTTTTTCCTAATAGCTAACCTAAATCACCCTTACTGCAGATTAAGCCCATAACTTTTTGTCCTAATTTTAGTGGACATGGAGAACAATTGATCACTGTCTCTTTATAATAGACCTTTATATATCTGAAGACTTATCAGGTCTCCCCTCAGTCTTTTCTCAAGACTAAACATACCCAGGTTTTTTTTAATTTTGGTTCTTAGGTTAGGTTTTCTAAACCTTTTATCATTTTTGTTACTCTCCTCTGGACTCTCTCCAATTTGTCCACATCTTTCCTAAAGTGTAGAGCCCAGAAGTAGGTATAGACCTCCAGCTGAGGCCAGTGCCAAATATTATTGGACAATTATCTCTCATCTTATATGACTCCTTTTAATACACCCCAGAATATTAGCCTTTTCCACAACTGCATCACATTGTTGGCTCATGCTCAATTTGTGATCCACTATAACCCACAGCTCCTTTTCATCAGCACTGCTGCCTAGATATCTTCCATTTCATATTTGTGCATTAGATTTGTAAAGTATATTACCTTGCACTTATTGAATTGCAGCTTGTTGATTTCAGACCAATTCTCCAGTTTATCAAGATAATTTTGAATTCTAATCCTGTCTTCCAAAGTACTTGCAACCCCTCTCATCTTGGTGTCATCTACAAATTTTATAAGCATTCTCTCCACTCCATAATCCAAGTCATTGATGATAATATTGACTAGTACTGGATTGAAGACAGACATTTGTCCAACTCAACTATATACATTACCTCAGTTTGACAGAAAACAATTGATAACTACTCTTTGAGTACAGTTTTTCAACCAGTTTTGAACCCATCTAGACCATATTTCCCTAGTTTATTTATGAGTATCATGTCATATAGTGTCAAAAGCATTTTTTAAACACATCTACTGCTTCCCCCCCTATCTAGGCTAGGTTACACTGTCAAAAAAAATTACATTGATTTGGCATCATTTGTTCTTGACAAACCCATGTTGGCTATTATTTATCATCTTATTATTCTCCAGGTTTGAACAAATTCATGGTTTAATAATTTGTTCCAGTATCTTTCTTGGTATCAAAGTTAGGTGGACCGGTCTGTAATTCCCTGTGTCTTCCCCCTCCTCTTTTTGAAGATAGGTATTATGTTTGCTCTTCTTCACTCCTCTGGGACCTCGTTCATCCTCTATGAGTTCACAAAATCATTACTAATGGTTCAGAGATTGCTTCAGCTTGTTCTTTAAGTACTGGAAGAATAATTTCATCTGTTTTCTTTTCAGGTTGTTTCCTCAACCTGCCATTATCACTTCACTATTGTTTGGAATGAGCTTCAGCCACCTAGTTCTCATCTATGCCCCATTTTCCATGAGTCACTAGTTAAGGCCATTGACCTCCAGCCAAGGTGCTCTGGAATTTCAGAAGAGCTAGTTTGACTACCGTGAGTTCTAAGAGATTGATGCTGGTTCCTTTCTCCAAGTATCCAGGTGCCCTGTCCCATTTTGCATCCCAAATGTGGTCACCATCCCTTCAGATTGGTGTTTGTGATGAGAACCTGAGGGTCTGGAAAGATCCCTGCAGATGTTTTTGCTGGCTGTTCACCATTTCAGGGAGTCAAGGATCTGTTTTGGGAAATGTACCTGGAGTCACATATGCTCTGGACAGTGGTCCCATACTTTCAAAAGAAAAGACTAAAGGCATGTAATGTATGATCTTGTCCATGGGGTCACCCCCATGCATGAAACCAGGAGGGCCAGTAGCAGAAGGCATTCAATAATGGTTGGGCTCCTGCATGGATATCAGATTCTGAATCTTCTGGAATCTTTCTAATGATGGGAAGATCTGCATTGTTCATGTGTCTATCTCCCCACACAGGTGAATGATCCTTATTGAGTGGTTTAAGGTACTTTCTTGGTGTTTATTATAAATCCATGTGCTTACAGAAGATCCAGGGTCTGATCTGTGGCACTGTAGTACTGCAGCCTGGGATGCAACTCTGACTAAAATGTCATCCCAACAGGGATACAGGCAGATATCCTGGGACCTGAGTCCAGCTATCATAACCACCAGCATCTTCCTAAATACTCAGGGGGCCGACAAGAGGCTGAATGGAAGTGTCCGGTACTGATAGTGATCTGTGCCATCAGCGAATATCAAAGCCTGCAGTGGGAGGGGTGCACTAGAATGTGAAGGTATGTGTGTGCTAAATCCACAGTGATGAGGGAGTCCCCTTCAGACAGGGATGTCATCACACCTAGAGAACTGTTTTTTTTCCATCCATTTGTTGAGACTTTCAACATCAAGGATAGCCCCGATTCCTCCAGTGTGCTTCTGAACAGTGATGAAGATGGAATAAAGCCCTGAGAAATGTTTTTCTGGAGGAAGCCCTTCTTTCACTCCCATGTCCCATTCTGGACTAGCTTGTACTTGGTGAGATCAGTGTTGACTGGAGATTGGATAAAAAAGGGGTGTGGTGGAGCCCTTGGCTCAAGCGTGTATCCCTGAGCTCTCTCGCACACACCCGCTTGTCTGTGGCTAAAGCAAACCGTTCATTTTGAAAATGAGAAATCCTCTCTCCCAATACATTCACTCATTATCATAAATGGCTTCTGGAGACTGCAGGAGCTCCTTTAAATTTTCTGCTCACTCCTCAACTCCAAGGTTTTCCCTTGACATATCTGTTGTCTTTTCTCTGGAACCTCTTGGAGGAAGAGGGAAGAAAGGAGCCACTCTGTCTGAAAGTGGGTCTGTGATGCCTTCTTAAAATATTAACTGGAAAAAGACAGATTGTTTGGTTTTAGCCACATTTTCAGCCATTATTGTATGACATTTTATCTTATTGTATCTAATTTTTCTTCAAGGGGGAGAGATCCTATAAATTGAGAGGAGCATAGGACTTGTTTGGAGTGAGTATCTACTTTCCAGGGATGAAGCCATATGTATCTCCTGGCTCCAGAGCTAGATGGCTAGATGGCCCTGGCAAAAATACCCAACCCCCCGCCAACCAAACCCCTCATAGTATCCATTGAAGATCTGGCATGAATGCTGTTTCTAGGGTGATTTTCCTAAATATAGACTTAAAGTTGGTTTGGTTTTTGCCCTGATGGGCTCTAAGGACATTGTGGCTTGAGCAATATAAGTGTCTTCTAGAGATGCTCTGAGAGTGGCTGAAAAAGCATCAAATCCCCTTCTGAGGGTGGTTTCCACCTTCCTATCTATTGGATTCTTGGAAAGAAGTCTACTTTGGGTGAAATCACCATATCCCTTCCAAGAGATGCTACAGCAGCACTGATCTTAGGCACATCAGTGATGATATTTTTGGCCCCAGAGCTTGTAGAATCTGAAAATGTGCCTGTTAATGTATTTATCCTTTTCAGGAGCTTCTCACTCCACCTTGAGATCAATGGAATTTCCACTTTGGGAGACAATTTAGCAGGAAAGTATTTGTTCTGAGGTTTGTCCTCAAAGATCTGCTCTGGTTGTATCTATAACATGGCTATGACCTTTTTGCACATGGTTTCAAACTTCTCGGGTGGGTGGGGGAAGCTTTGTTGCATTTTGCCTGAGTCTGATCATTCTCTTTCATTGATAGAGGAATAGGGATCTGAGTATGAGTCTGCATATTTTTGGGGCTTGTTGGAATTTTTTCCAACTGTGTGCTTTGCAGTTCTGCTCTGTCTATCCTGGTAGAGTTGTGGCTTCTTGGGAGGATGGGGTGCCAAGATCCCTGTCCAACTCAAAGCTCTATGACCCATCAGTGCTATGACAGCTGGCTGAGAAAGAGCAGGTCATAATTCACCCTCGGTGGAGCTTGTTAAAGCTGCTTTGCGGTTGGAGCACCCTTTGGGTGTAGACTTGTCCTTGCTCGGCTGCTCTGTTATCCCTGAAAGGGGGCAGAGGAGCTCAGCCAGGAGAAGCTGCAGCAGGGAATCTGTGTGATTTCAGTGACTGCCTTGCTGATTACCTGGTCCAGGAGGAGGAGGAGAAGAGAAAGCAAAGAAAGCTGCTCACTACTACCCAAAAGTGGAAAAAATAGGAAAAGGAGAGGTCGGGAGCAAAGAGAAATGTGAGGGACTGCAGACACAGAGTCTGAAGATCTGACGGCAAGCCAGAGAAAAGTGGACATAGCCAGCACGGATTGTGCTGCCGCTTTGAACTGCACATGGAACTGCACTCAGGATGGGAATAACTCATGCACAGCAGAACTGTGGAATACATTGGGCTGCAGAAAATATCTGGGTACTAATTGGCTCTTTAATCTAGTTGAAAATGGCATAACAAGAACCAATGGGTGAAGCTGAAGACAAACAAATTGAAATTGGAAATAAGGCACAAGTTTTTAACAGTGAAGGTAACTAACCACTGGAACAATCTTCCAATGGAAGTGACAGATTCTGTATCTCTTGATGTCTTCAAATCAAAACTGGTTGCCTTTCTGGAAGATATACTTTAGTCAAACACAAGTGATTGAGCTCAACACAGGAGTGACTGGGTGAAATGTAATGGCCTATAACATTCAGGAGATCAGACTAGATGATCTAATGGCCCCTCCTGGCCTTAAACTTGAACACTTAATGATTAATAATATTCAGAGCATCTGATACATTTAATATCAGACTAGACACATGATATTTTTCTCAGACACAAAGCATATAATCAGCCTTTGCAGCCATCATAGTCTGTGTGCCAAGAAGGCATTTGTGTGGAGACTAACAATGGTCAATGGGATCTGAAGCATCTAGACCATGATTCTCAAGTTGTGGGTCGGGACCTGAAAGTGGATCACGAGCCTATTTTAATGGGGTTACCAGGCTGGCATTAGACTTCCTGGGGCCCAAGGCCAAATCCAAATCCTGAGCTCCACTGCCCAGGCTGAGGCTGCAGCCCAAGGGTTTCAACCCTGGGCAGTGGAGCTCAGGTTACAGGCCCCCTGCTTGGGGCTGAAGTCCTTGGGCTTTGGCTCCCTGCCCAGGGTAGCGGGTCTTGGCTGAGCTCAGGCTTTGGTCCCCCTCCTGGGGGTCGTGTAGTAATTTTTGTTGTCAGAAGGGAGTCACAGTGCAGTGAAGTTTGAGAGCCCCTGATCTAGATGCTGCAAGGTCTGTTTTGCTACAACTTTTCCACAGCCTACTCAAAACTAGAAAATGGGATACTGTATGATAGCTCCAAGCGATGGAGTCGTGACCAAACTCTGCACTACTGTTTCCTTAAAACAGTAGGAGATCAGCTCTCTCTGAGAGAGGCAGCCACAATCTGCACCACGAATGAACCTAATACTTTGCTGCTGGCTTAGGTTGCAGCATGAGTATTCTGAGACTCACCTCTATGTCACTGAGCAAAACTGGCTGAAACAAACAGAGAAGACATAATATAAATAACATAAAGGAGGAACAAACACTGCTAAAGTAGTGCAACCAGTTGGGTAGAACTGCAAGAAGTCTCAGGAACAAGGGCAAAAAAAGTGCTTAGGCTGGAAGTAAGTGCTGCAGATATTTGTTATCATACATATACTATCATGTACCTTCACTACCACATGAAATGAAATGGAAATGGCTGAAAACAGTAGCACACTGCAATAGTTTGCAGTCTTTGAACACATTGTATGGGTACCCAATATAAATCCTTTACTAAATGGATCTCACTTCATAGCATACATGATATCTCTGTGAATTTCAATGTATATATAAATATATAGCATGATTATGTTAATACAGACTTTTGAGCCATTATGGTGCATTATGGCATAAAGTATTGACAACATATAGTGGAAAATTAAGAAAATCAGTATATGGGCTGCAGAAGCAATTTTTCCAAACTTATTAACCCAGGAGCATTAAAGTTTTGTTTAAACTGCTGCCAAAAGACATTAGGAAACAAAGGACTGCCTGCAATATTTCATTTTTGAAGTCAGTGAATTAGCCTGTGAATATTAATAATACATGTGAAAGCTCCTCCTTCCTCCCCCACCCCCAAAAAACTTGTGCTTTTTAATTTTCTGCTTAAACTTATAAAAAGCAAAAACAGCTTAAGGGAACTAGGAATGGATGTTTTTTAAATTGCCACTGGAATGAAAAACTGTATGCCAAAGTGGATTTTAATGGACACATTTTAACCATTTCTGCTTACAAAACTTCAATTACCCAATTTTATGGTACCCCATGATATTTAGATAAACAAAGTTGCGGTGTACTACTGCCAAAATAGTATTACACTACTACTGTCTTTAGAAAATATTTCTATTGATATTTTTAAGGGAGGAATGCAGTCTTTTAATGAATTTTTTTGTATACGAATACTATATTACTTTAAAACAAAGCTTTGGTATCAACATGCCTTTCAAAAATTGCTTTTGGATGAGGTTTAATTTGAGGGAGACTTTTTTTTTATACAACTATTAATAATACCTCTAGTGAGTGCACTCCCATTTTCCCAGTACCATTTCTATTCAAACTCTTCCATGGAGCAGCAGGCTGCAATTTCTGCACCTCCGCTGTAATTCTACTGTAATTCTTACACAGAAGTGTAATCAATCAACCCTATCTTCCCCATGCTAGCCAACTGTCCTCTTAAATGCAGCAATAGAATTCAATATGAATAGAATTGCAGTGTTAGGGGGACAGCCAGCCACTACACAGAGACAGGGTTGATTAACATTAAAGCATTTGTGGGAGAGTTATAGAAGAATTAACAACAGAGGCACTGAAATTGCAGCCTCCACACTTCATGAGAGGGAAAGGAAGCTACAAGAGGTACTGCTAATAAATAAATCTGCCTTCCAACTAAAGCTGCATCAAAAATCATCTTTTGTAGCTGCAGCTTCAATTTGTGGGCTGCTTTTATTAACTATGTGAAAATTGGTTGCAACTTCAATTCTACAGTGGCTACAATTCTAGGACAGCTTAAATTCAAAGTCATAGGGCACATTTTCTTAAATCAGGATGTATCCTTCCAAATTGATTCTTTTCTCCACTCCCTATTGAGGTAGTCAGTGAGGGTGTGGAACTCGAACACAGCGAATTTCCTGTTTTCTTACTCCGTATAAACAAATAGGTGTAATATCACTGCACAGTAATTTTTCCAATATGCAGTTTCTATTGTTCAGCGGTAGAAATTCTTGTAAGATCTGTGGTTACTCTGCCGAACCATAATTCTCAAAAATCTTGGCTTTGTGGATTTTGTTAATATTCAAATGATCTGATTAAATTTTGCTTTGAGTACAAATATAAATATATTAAATGTATCTATACAATAGCTCATTCTATGTAACCAACTCATTACTAGACTTTGAATACAAAGCAAAACTACCATGAAGCCAAACTTCATGAACGTAGCTTCTTTTATCCTGAATCCCACACTGTGGATGCAACAAGGTGACAGAGATCTTCTGTTGAGCCACCCTGATGGTTTTGTAAACCCAGCAGGGAGATGACAAATTGCTGCTGACTCACTGAAGCAGATGTGTCTTTGTGATTCCTGTGAACCTGAGCCTGCCTAAACCTGAGTTACCTCTGAGTCTGAGCCTGCTTAATCTTGACGAGTCATCCCTGAGCCAGAGAATATGATGACTCATTAGAGGCAATTACCTGCAGGTCTTGTTATAGGTTCCAGGCCATTCAATCAGGGTTCAACCAATCCAGAAGTTACAAATCACCCAGGTGATCCTAAGGAGCCTAAGGGAAACAGTCTCTCTAGTCGGTTGAACATCATTACCTGGCAGGCAACACTCCCATTGCCAGTAGTTTCAACAGAGAGCCCTTGCTCCTGTTCTAGCCTACTCTAATGGTTCCTCTTTCCATTTGAGCCAGCCTCTACTCCAGCGTTCATCTGCTCCTGCCTGAGCCAACTGACCAAAGCCTGTGACATTCTTGTTAACTTGAATTGTAAAAAATGGGCTGGTACTTTCCCAAGCTCAGCCAAGTTGGGATGACAAAATAAAATGCCACTAACACCAGATTGTGAAGATGCTCAAAATATGAGCATGTGGACTCTGCAAAGTTCCTAAGACTTGGCTCTCCCTCAGAGATAGATGTTTAGATACACATGGGGAATGAGCAATCCCAGTACATTGTAAAGATAATCATAATATGCTTACTCTCATCCTTTCTTACATGCTGTGATCAGCAATGAAAGAGATAAAAAATGCTCACATTTATATTATTGGCATTTGGCATTTGAGTTACTGGGTTCTCTCAGAACTATTGTTTTTGGATTTCTGTGGACTCAGGAAGACATCACTGCATTGGTTTGCACACTTCCAAATCTATTTGCTGCATCCATAAGTATTGGACTTTTTAAAAAATGAAATCTGAAAATCTTAAGCTTAAGATGGCAGCCTCAAAAAAGTTCACGCCTTGGCTGCTTGCTGAATTGTAACAGAGGTGCCAAAACTCCAGCCAGGTTTAGGGAGAAACACAAGCTATGTCTAACAGTATGAGCTCGGCATATGATTCCTCTGCTCATGTACACATACTTGTGCTAGCTTTCATTGATCTAGCACTAGTATAAATAGCAGTATCAATGTGGTAGCATGGGTAGTGGCAGCAGACGCAAGGCTGAGCCATGCTGAGTACATACCCAGTGGTTTCAGGTGGGTTTGTACTCAGCATGGCTCTGCCGTGCTTACAGTGCCACTATGCATGTTACCATAGCTATACTGCTATTTATACTCATTCTAGCGCGATGAGAGACATAGCATAGACCAGTGGTTTTCAAACTTTTTTTCCGGCGATCCAGTTGAAGAAAATTGTTGATGCCCACAACCCAACAGAGCTGAGGATGAGGGGTTTGGGGTGTGGGAGGGGCTCAGGGCTGGGACAGAGAGTTGGGGTGCAGGGGTGAGGACTGCGGGGTGGGACCAGGTATGAGGGGTTTGGGGTGCAGGAGGGGGCTCCAGGTTTGGGGGTGGCTCAGGGCTGGGGAGGAGATTGGGGCAGGGGGTTGGGGCGTGGGGTTGGGGCACTTGCTTACCTCGAGTGGCTCCCGGTAAGCAGCAGAGCAGGGGTGCTAAGGCATACTTCCTGCCTGTCCCAGGGCACAGCACGGTCCACAGTTCCAGAAGTAGCCAGCAGCAGGTCTAGCTCCTAGGTTGGGGCGGGGGGGTCAGGAGGCTCCGTGTGCTGCTCTTGCCTGCAGGCACTCCCACCTCCAGCTCCCATTGGCCATGGTTCCCAGGCAGTGGGAGTGCGGAGCTGGTGCTCTGGGCAGGGACAGCGAGCAGAGACCAGCGCCTCCTCCTCCCCCCGCCTAGGAGCTGGACTTGCTGCTGGCCGCTTCCAGGGTGCAGCACGGTTTCAGAACAGGTAGGGACTAGCCTGCCTTAGCCAGGCAGCCACGCTAACCAGACTTCTAACGGCCTGGTTGGCAGTGCTGACCAGAGTTGCCCCGTGACCCAGTGCCTTACATTCCATGACCCAGTACTGGATCGTGACCCGCAGTTTGAAAACCACTTGTGTAGACATAGCCTGAGTCACAGGTTTATGTTTTTATCATTGTTATTAGAATTACCAATAAAGATAAACCTTAAGAATTAAGTAAGTTTGGATCAAAAGTAATACTGGGTATAGGTTCACAACAGAGCAGGGTGAGAATGTGAGCTACTTACGCAGAATTGTAACTATTATGAAACCGGGTCTAATTACAATTTCTATTGGTGCAGCACACACATCTATGCAAAAAGTGCTTCCTTGAAATCAGTTAGCTTGGAGGAGGAGAAGATTAGTAAAATCCTTTGTGAGATCATACTTTATTGATCTAATCAACTTAAGATTGTATTGATTTTTAGTTTATATGGCTACAAAATAAATGTCTGCAGCTCTATTTTACTTTAACTGAAACAAATGTCTAAAAAGTTTAATGAATTATTAATGCCTAATTTTAGCTTCTTTCTGCTTTGTTTCTAGTGGTCTGAATGAGAAACAAGAACCCAGCCCTGGTACATGTATTGCATAAATCAAGGGGAAAAGTTAACTGCTTATGAATGACATGGGTCAAATATTACTTTGGAGGCTTAATGTCAGTTCAAGATTGTGCCCACTCCCTGTGTAGGTGTGAAAAAAGGGAGTGGCAGGAAGGAGAACAATTAAAAGAATTCTCTCCACTTTTGTGCCCTGCACAGGAGTCAGTTTCTCAAAGAGTAGGAGAAGTGCTGACACTGGACTTCAGAGGGGTAGAAAGGAGAAGAGTCATGGGACTGTTCCTACCAGTACCAGCCAACAGAGCTTTTGGGGCCCAAAGGAGAGCAAATGCTACTCCAGTGGAAAAGGTGGCACAGCAGCCACACTCATCTAGAGTTCTCCCTTAAGGGGGCATCACTATTTCATCCCTCCACTGGGATAAGGCCTTAGGTTTGCGCAGGAATGGGGAAGATCATCCATGTAAAAGAAACCTATCTGGTGTATTATATAAAATCAAATGAGCAAGAATTAACATAGGCATTTCCAATAATCAGGTTATAAACATCTGTCTGTACGTCATTGCTTCCTTAGTCACCATCTTTATGCCTTGTATTTTTTTCAGTTCAGAGTTACAATTTTCCATCATCATCTTATGGGCAGACTCTGCTTTAGTTGCTTTTTCATTTTGTTCATAGAGACTCAAGATATCTCTGTGGAGGGAGGCAGTTTCCATTGGTTTTTTTTTGTTCAGCTGAACAAAAAGGTTTATATTCTTAGCAGCTTGGTTCATTTCTCCCCTTTGGCTTCTCAGCAGCGAGGAAGGAAAAGGCTGTATCCTATCTCTGCCTCATAGCAACCACAGCACTGACTAGACCGGGTGTTGGTTAGTGAAATGGATACGAACTAAGCTGCAAGGCTGATGAATTCCCCTCCTCATGAGGGCAGGCAAAATCACTCTACTAGGAGAAAGTAGGGTCAAAAGGATAGGTAGTCAGAGAACCCGGGTGCTATTCCCATCAGTCTACTCCCATCAGTTCACTTCCTTGCCCACCTCTGGGACATGGATCAAGATCAAAAGTGCTATATAAATCCTTAGCAACATTACTAGCATTATTAGTACTTCTGTCCCTCTGTGGGCTATTGAGTATGCAGCTCCAGGGACATTCTCACACAGGAGACAAGAGAACAAGGACAAGAGTACTCCTTACTGTATATGTTCGGCTACTGTTTCCTTAACCATGTAGCAAAGCCCTTGGTCCTTTAACTGTTCCTGCTGGGCTAAACACCTAGCCCCTTTCTCTAGATCAGAAGAGGGACAACCATCCCCAGGTTCTGAGCAATCCTCTGAATGAAAAAAATCAAGAAGTTGCACCAGCCCCCCAAATTTTGGGGGTAGAACCAGACCCCCAAATATGGACTGTAGAAAAAGTTCTTTTCTATACCTCTTCCTACTTCCACAATTCCTGGTTCTCTGCAGCCAGTGTTGTGCTAATACCCACCATTGTTAGCAAGTGCATTCACTGAGATGAGTGAGTAGGTGATATAGGTGTACTGGCATGGGTGGGGACATAGAGATGGGATGAGTTAGAAAACAAAAGTTCTGTAGGGATATTGTTGGGAACAAGAAGAGAGGTAAACAGTTTGAAAAGGAAGAGGGAGAGAATACATGTAGGAAGGGAAATGAGGGGGACAAAGCATGTTCAGTTTTGATATAGCCATATGTCTCACATGTAATTCCCTGATACCTATTATCATGCTAGTACAGGTACTCCTACACATGTCCCGTCAAATATGACACTTTCTGTTACTCTCAGTGTCCCCTATTTATTTTTAAATATTTTCAATTCTGGTAAATATGTCTCATAACCTCAACCCTGGATAAGCATCTTGCATACTTTTGCTGTAGTAGGGGATGTGCTTCTTTAGGAGTTTGTTTGGTTATTTCTGGCAGCTCAAGCACATGATCTTTATAGGAAGAATATTGTTCCTCTTCTAAGTAATCAGGATGCCCCTAGGTAATGATAGCTGGCTCAAAGCTTCCGTATGGCTCAGTGGTGATGGTATACAATTTTGTACTCAAAGTCATGGGATTACTGCCTACCACTATCAACGGGGAGGAGGGGGAGTCATTTGTGGAAAGATCTAATTTATTAAAGTGATAGCAAGCATGGATTTGTCAAGAACAAATCATACCAAATCAATCCACTCTCTTCCTTGACAGGGTTATTAGCCTACTGGATGGGGGAGGGAAAGCAGTAGATCTGATATATCTTGATTTTAATAAGGTTTTTGACATAGTCCCACATAACATTCTCATAAGCAATCTAGAGCAATATGGTCTAGATTAAATGACTATAAAGTGGGTGCACAATTGTTTGAAAAACCATATTCAAAGAATCGTTATGAATGGTTCATTGTCAAACTGAGAGCATATCTAAAGGGTTCTCATGGGAGTCAGTTATGGGTCTGGTACTTTTCAAATTTTCCATGAAGGGCTTAGATAATGGAGTAGAGAGTATGCTTATAAAATTTGCAGATGACACCAAGATAGGAGGATTTGCAAGCACTTTGCAGAACAGGATTAGACTTCAAAATGATCTTGACCAATTTGAGAATTGGTCTGAAATTAACAAGATGAAATTCAATAAAGTGTAAAGTACTTCGCTTAGGAAGGAAAAATCAAATGTACAACTACACAATAGGGAATAACTGACTAAGTGGCTGTACTGCTTGAAAGGATCTGGGGTGAGTGGAGGGGTGAACAGCTTCCTCCTTTGACTGCTGGAAACCATGGCTCTTATGCCCTCTTTGTGAATTAAGCAGCACACGCAGTTCACCAGAACACCTCCACCAAGTGTCTCTATTTTTGCTTATGCTTCAGGTACATCACAACATAGACCCCTTCCTGTTCAATGGCTCAGCCTTTTATACTGCTAACCAGTTATCCAGCTGGTGAGCTAATAACCTCATTAGCTCATCATGCTCCCTACAGGTGCAAGTGATCCCTTCCACCCTTCCGAACCAAGCTAACTAAGGCCACTCTAACTACACCCAGTGCCCTGGGTATTCTAAGTGACCAGAGTGCTGGCTTCCACAAGGCTCAACTTATAACTGCCAACAGCACCCTGTCATAGGTCTATATACAAACTGAATATGAGTCAACAATGTGATGCAATTGCAAAAAAGGTTAATATGATTCTGTGATATGTTAACAGGCGTGTTGTATATAAGACATTGTAGGTAATTGTTCCACTTTACTTGGTGCTGGTGAGGCCTCAGCTGGACTAATGTGTCTAATTCTGGGTACCACACTTTAAGAAAGACATGGAGGAAAGATTAAAAAAACTGAGCATGTTTAGTCTTGAGAAAAGAAGACAGAGTGGAAACCGGAAAACAATTTTCAACTATGTAGAGAGCTGTTGTAAAGAGGACTATGACCAATTGTTCTCCATGTCCACTGAACGTAAGAGAAGAAGTAATGTGCTGAATCAGCAGCCTGGGAGCTTTAGTTAGCTATTAGGAAAACTTTCCAACTATAAAGGCAGTTAAGCGCTGCAATGGGATTCCAAAGGAGGTTATGGAATCACCATCACTGGAAGTTTTTAAGAACAGGTTGGATAAACACCTGTTAAGGATGGTCCAAGTTTACTTGGTCCTGGCTTAGCACAGGGGACTGGACAGGATGGTCCCTTTCAGCCCTACATTTCTATGAGAGGCAAATGAAGGAAATGAAATGGCAGGAGTTGCCAGTACTCAAGATGGCAACTTTCTGTACTGAAATTGCCCTTCTGCTATTGTTCGCACAGGAAAAACACCCACTCACACCATTCTACAACTCTTACAGTTCTGCCAGTTTATTTTGTAAACAGCTGTAACAAGGTGTAACAGCAGTATCAGCAGCTTGACTGATGATACCACAACTTGTCTAGTTTTTAGGTAACAGAACAGGGTGGAGAGGGATAGCTCAGTGGTTTGAGCATTGGCCTGCTAAACTCAGGGTTGTGAGCTCAATCCTTGAGGGGCCACTTAGGAATCTGTACTTGGTCCTGCTAATGAAGGCAGGGGGCTGGACTCAATGACCTTTTGGGGTCCCTTACAGTTCTATGAGATAGGTATATCTCAAATTATTATTAGAACTATGTGATCAGTTAACTGACAGCACACTAGTATTGCACAGTTCATTGGTTAGGCTGTTAAAAAGACCCCTTCTCATAAACAAAGACTGAATCTATAGCAGTCTCTTATATGCCTTCTCTTCTAAGCCCAATAATTTATTTTTATTGGGAATCACCTATTGTTGAAGTCTGGGTCTTGGATTTCCAAACTCAAGCATTCTGTGTCCATTGTGGTAGACAAGTGTAAGTATTTCCATAGGTAATTTTAAATGCATGTCTGTTTTGGAAATCCAATCACATAGTTATGAGCACTGGATGTTGTGTAATAAGAACATTGAGCAAATGGGGTACCAGTGTGTATTTGCATAGCTGAGATTTTCAAGACTTAATGGAAGTTGTGTGTGCTTTATAAATCACTCTGGTTCTTTCAGTGTTGTTTCCTGCAACCCTGACAGACACCAATGAAATAACACTTTCTTTTACTTTGCATCTGCGTTGTAAGTATATGAATGCATCTGGAAATAATTTGACTGACTTCTAATTCACTGCTTAAGAATGATACATTTAATTGAATATTCTGGATGTCTTTTCCAAAGTATTTTCTCATAACTCTTAGAGAAGTGTTGCAAAAAGCACGCCCAATCTGTGCTGTAGGATGAAGCACTGCCAGGCAATTGTGATACACATGCTCTATGCTGCATGATTATATTTTGTTTGAAGTGTTGTCATAGCTGTGTTCCCAGGATATGAGAGAGACAAGGTGGATGAGGTAGTATCTTATTAGAGGAAGATACAAGTTTGGTGACATTCATTCATTGGACAAAAAGTTCTTTGTAGCAGATACAAGCTTTCCACCAATAGAAGTTGGTCCAATGAATTATTAGATTGGCAGATTGGGGGAGGTATGGGCTAAATAAGGTACTGTCTGTTAGACAGGCCTTAAAGCCCTGTAGCCTCATCAGACTGGACAATCAGAAAACCCAAGGTTATTAAGTTCCCCTGCAGTCATTAGTGTCCCCCCTCCCAAAGAGAGATGATCTTCAATATAACTTTGAAACCCTGCAAAATTTGCTCTGGAGCTGTTCAAGCAAATGATAACTGCTCACATTAATATCAAACGTACAGGATGTCATATGGAGGGGGCTGATACTGACAGCCACTGCCAGAGAATGTCATTTCTATTGTGGAGGATTGGATCATGAAGAAATATGCCTGGATGCCACTTGAAGTTTGGAGAAAGATCAAAGCTAGAATCAATGATTACTTGAAACAGAATGCCAGTACTCTAGTCTGCCCATGACTGAATCTTGTTCCTCCTTCACACCTACCTTTTTTATTCACACCTTCTTACTCTTTGACAGCCTAGAATACTGCCAGCTCCACTGAAACCCAACTGTCTGGGCTTGCTACAGACATATGCTTAAAATGGTTTAGAAATAAGTAGAGAACACTTTGCAAGAATGCAGTGGTTATCTTGTATAACCCAGAAAAGAAAGCTGAATGCAAAGTGGCACCCAGGTGAGTTTATGCTATTCTAATTCTTATACTGCCCTCATCATCATCATATTATCTGATCATCCTGCTGTAGGACCTTTATGGGTTAAATGGACAGGACACCACCCCTAGGGCCAATAGTCTAAAAGTGAATGTACAGGAGTGAGGTGAAGGATTTTGCACCATAATAGGTGTGTTTGTCTTTCTGACACTATCTTCCTTTTTACTCTTGAGGCTCCCCACTAGCTAGTGAATACTAGTGGAGGACACTGTTCCCTGTCTGTCCTGATGTTTGGTTCTATAGGTGAATTGCAGAGCATTTATAGCTGCCAGTCCCCTGCCTTATATCTGCAGAAGCCTGAATTCTTGCATTGTGAACAGGGTCAGGAAGACAGTTTGCCCATGACTGCTATCCATGCAGCATGTAGGGAACCAGGCCCTGCAGGAATTGAGACCGGGCCCAACAGCTCCTTCCAAGGACCTTTATCATATGTAGTTACACATAAAGTACTGCTATCCTGTAACTATGAGTTCTTGCAGCAAGTAACGGAAATTAGTAGTTGCCACAGAAATGGCAGCCGGGGGGGGGGGGGGGGCGGTGTAAATTAAAAGATTTTTTTAAGGCCAAAAGGGACCATTAGATCATCTAGTCTGACCTTCTGTATATCACAATCCATTACATTTCACCCAGTTATCCTTGTATGGAGCTAATACAGATCATCAGAATGTGTCTAGTTCCAAAACATATTGCAGAAAAACTCCAGACCACTGTGATTGATCCCTGAGGGAGCCTGCAAAAGCAGAGGTTTCTTTAGTGGACTCAATCAGCCCTTCACCCAGCATCTCTCCCTGGCACAGCACCCAGTCAAAACAGAAGGGTCAAAAAGTTCAACAAAACTCCAGTGGGAAAATTCCTCATAGGAGAACAACTAATACCAATATCAAGAAAGATGAGCAGCACAAAATCAAATAGCGCAGGCCTTAAATGCAGCAGGAGAAGAAATACAATGGGAAGAAAATGGGGGGAAAGTCAAAAGAAGAAGTGACACCCCACTGACAACAGTTAAGTATGGTGAATGGGAAAAGGCAAAATTTCCATCAATCTTGAAAGAAAACCTAGCAGTAAAGGACAAAAGTCCTATGATATACCTCAGGTATGTGAGGGTGATAGCCACGTGTAATTGCATTTATCATACATCTTTGTCCACCTCTCCTGCACTTTGCCTTCATGTCAAACTAAACCTCTGGGTAGCTTCAGACAGGTTTTGCTTTGTTTTTTAAACAACCATCCATAGAGATATTTTCTGCTTTCTCCTTAAAAAAAAAAGAAAAAAAAAGAATTTCACTCCTAAGTCACCCTGGCCCGAGGTCCAGAATGGACACTTCATGCCTAGACTGATCTATTGTGACTAATCAGGACTACAAATATGTGATTTATATCACTGAAGTAGGATTAATTTTCACCTTTCCAAAGAAGTCACAACAGTTTCTTTTTACCCTTCACATTTCCTCGCATATCAATTGTTACACTTATGGCATTATTATGAATTGAAAAAAGCTATTTTAGAGGTTTGTAATAGTATTAGTTATAATTTTGCTCTATCTCAGGTGTCTGGACAGTTGGATTCATGGTAATTGAGGAACCAGTCTATATAGAAGGATTATTTTTTGGAGTATCTCTAAAACATTTCTATCTTTTTTCTGCACAGTATTTGGCATATACAGAAACAGTGGTATCCTATCGCTGGCATTAATTTGGGTTTCTTGTGACTTCATTAGTTGTGAGTCTCAACCAATGCCGATAAAACCTTTAGACTTCAACTGTTCCTGTCTTCTGTATATATTCTTACAATGTTTATTTAACATTCTTATGAATCTGTACAGTACATATAAGTTCCCCAGGCTGTAAAATAAGTGAATCAAACAGGAGAAGGGTATATGAAATCAGTGATGAGATTATATCCAAAAATAAATCAGAATATTTCAAGAATAAAGTAATGAATCCATTTCATTATTTCTCGCAATGAGAACAGCAGTCTGAAAATTGGGAAGTTCAGTATGTAATGCATCATGGACTTTCATACAGAGAGCAGGAAAGCAATTCTAATAAATAAGCAGATCATATAAAAATGATTTGTATCTATATCCATCAGTCTGAACTCTGACAGGACTGTGCCCACTGTTTCCCCCAAAGTAGGTGATAATGAAAAAGTGTCTCTTCCATCTCTGCATTAATTTCAAGACTGATTGCACCTAGCCACACTGAATCTGTCCATATCTTTTTCAAGCATGGCAACTAATTATCACAGTTCCTGTCATGTAGATTAGTGCATCAACATTTGGTTTAGGATTGTCAACTCTGCCTATTACAAATCTGTATTATGTCAACATACAAACAGTTAAGTAGGCAGGCACCATTTCAGAACTCTACTCATACAGTTTAAGATGTGTTGAGTCCATTTTGTCACAAAAACACGTTTGTCCATATGTTCTTTAGTTTCAACATGGAACACACAAAGTCAAACATTCTACGTGCATTGCTCACCCTTACTGGATTGAATGTAACGTTCTAGTCATAACCTACAGTATATGTCACGGACTGGATCTGAGCTACCTCAGAGAACACCTATCCAGTCCAACTCTCCAAGATAGCTACATATTCACTACAGGAATGCTTTCAATTAGGTCCAGGGTAATGGGGTGCAAGTAGTAGAGTATTTTCTGTAGAAGGACCCGTGTTGTAGAATACCTTAACAGAAGAGATCAGATGGACTTTGTTCTGTTATAAATCATAGAATCATAGGACTGGAGGGGACATTGACAGGCCTTCTAGTCCAGTCCCCTGCACTGAGGCAGGACTAAGTATTGTCTAGACCTGCAGTCCTCAAAATGGGGTCTGCAGGGCCCTGGGTGTGTGAGGGTACTGTGGGGGTCTCCCGGCCCCACTGATCAACTTCTCTTCCTCCCCCCCCCCCAGTGCCTCCTGCATGCCGTTGAACAGCTGTTCAGTGGCATGCCGGATGCCCTGGGAGGGAGGAGGAGTGAGGATGGGGCGCACTGATCAACTCCTCCCCAACCCTCCCAGTATCTCCTGCACGCTGGGGAACAACTGTTCATTGGTGTGGTGGGAAGGAGGGAGAGGAGCAGGCAGGGTGCGCTTGGCGGAGGGGGCAGAAAGAGGCAGGGAAGAGAAGGGGTAGGGATGCAGTGGGAGTGGAAAGAGGTGGGTGGGGCCTTGGGGGAAGGGGTAGAGGGGGTGGAGCCTGGGGCTGAGTGGAGGCATTGGGGAGCCACAAAAAATGTAAATCAAAATGGAGGTCCTTGCGTTGCTAAAGTTTGATGAGAACCGCTGATCTAGACCATCCCTGACAGGTGTTTGTCTAATCTGTTCTTAAAAATCTCCCATGATGGAGATTCCACAACCTCCCTAGGAAATTTATTCCAATGGCTAACCACACTGACAGTTTTTCCTAATGTCTAATCCCTTGCTGCAATTTAAGCCCATTGCTTCTTGTCCTATCCTCAGAGGTTAAAAAGAACAATTTCCCCCCCTCTTCTTTGTAACAACCTTTTATATACTTGAAAACTGTTATCATGGAGACTAAACAAACCAGTTCTCCAGACTAAACAAACCAATTTTTTTTCAATTTCCAATCATAGGTCATGTTTTCTAGACTTTTATTTTTGTTGCTCTTCGCTGGCCCTTCTCACATTTTCCCATATCTTTCTTGAAATATAGCACCCAGAACTGGACACAATACTGCAATTGAGGCCTAATCAGCATGGAGTGAACTGGAAGAATTATTTCTTGTGTCTTGTTTACAATGCTCCTGCTAATACATCCCAGAATATTTGCTTTTTTTTGCAACAGTGTTACACTATTGACTCAAATTTAGCTTGTGATCCACTATGACGCACATATCCTTTTCTGCAGTTCTCCTTCCTAGGTAGTCATTTCCTATTTTGTATGTGTGCATCTGATTGTTCCTACCTAAGTGGAAAGCTTTGCATTTGTCCTTATTTCATCCTTTTTACTTCAGACCATTTCTCCAATTTGTCTAGATCATTCTGAATTATAATCCTATTCTCCAAAGCACTTGCAACTCCTCCCAGCTTGGTATCATCTGCAAACTTTAAAAGTTAATGGCAACTCTATTTGCCATTAACTAAATCATTGATGATTATATTGAACAGCTCGAACCCAGAACTGAGCCCTGTAAGACCCCACTCAATATGGCCTTCCAGCTTGACTGTGAACCACTCTTAACTACTTTCTGGGACCAGTTTTCCAACCAGTTATGCACTCACCTTATAGCAGCTCCATGTAGGTTGTTTTTCCCTAATTTGTTTATGAGAAGGTCATGCAAGACAGTATCAAAAGTCTTACTAAAATCAATATATACCATATCTACTGCTTCCCCTATTCACAAGGCTTGTAACCCTGTCAAAGAAAGCTATTAGGTTGGTTTGACAGGATTTGTTCTTGATAAATCCATGTTGACTGTTACTTATCACCTTATTATCTTCTAGGTATCTGCTAATGCATTGCTTAATTATAAGCTCCATGATCTTTCTGCATAGTGAAGTTAAACTGACTGTAAGCTCTTTACTATGTCTTCCCTCTGTAATGGAACATCCTAATTCTAAAAAAAAAAAAGTGGGGAGATTGGAGAGCCAAAGAAAGGAGAGAAAACAAAATAAATAAATATGTAAACATGTACACTAGGAACAAAGGACGGTGAAAATATTGCCATTTAGGACACGATAAGTGCTAACTCTAATTGTTGTATAGTGCTTAGATACCACAACGATAGATATCCTACAAGAATAATAGGTTATATAAAGTGTTGATTGCGCAAAATAAATGGCAATCCAGAAAAGGGCACTCAAGATTTACTTATCAGTGCAAAAATAGTCTATGACAAATGAGCGCTATCAGTCCTGCAGAAATCCATGTTCAAAAGGCTAGATGTGGCGAACAAACATTGCCAAGTAATGCAGGAAAAGTGCTATCCAAATTGGAAGAGGTAACAAGACCAATCATGCTTACATCAGATCAAGTACCTCCATGATTCTGACAATAAGTAGTATTTGTTCACAATGAATATTTGACAGATGTTTCATATGGGATAATGTTTTTCCAGAATTTCATTTATATTCATCCAAAAGTAAATACAATACTAATTGTTTGTATACAGTATATGGAATGCAGACACACATTTATACAGACATACAAACACAGGTTGAGTTTTACTGGTATTTAGGGAGATGTTCTGAGTACTTGAGTGCTCTTGGACTTATAAAATTTTTTAGATAGCTACCACTCATTTAAGGATACCCCATTTATGACTCTTCCATTTAATGTTTTAATTGCATAGGAGGAGGGATTCTGTTTTTTGTTTTTTTCCAGTTGGGTACAGGATGCTGACCTATCGATGATACTTGCATGTTAATTTGTGATCTTATTCACATATGGCTATATAATTGGAAGTGCATTGTGTGATTTAAGCACACTTTTCACAGAGAGGTCAACACAAATTCAATTGAAATGAAAAGTAACTGATATAAAGAATGTCTGCCCCTTTAAAAATTGAATCAATAAAGTTTTTTTGCTAGAGGACCTTTAGGACCAGACTTCTAAGAGAAACTGCTGAGCTTCAGTTCATTTGCAAATTTGACACCATCAGTTTAGGATTAAACAAAGACTGTGAATGGCTTGCCAACTACAGAACCAGTTTCTCCTCCCTTGGTTTTCACACCTCAACTGCTAGAACAGGGCCTCATCCTCCCTGATTGATCTAACCTCGTTATCTCTAGCTTGCTTCTTGCTTGCTTATATTTACCTGCCCCTGGAAATTTCCACTCTTGCATCCGACGAAGTGGGCATTCACCCACGAAAGCTCATGCTGCAAAACGTCTGTTAGTCTATAAGGTGCCACAGGATTCTTTGCTGCTTTTACAGAACCAGACTAACACGGCTACCTCTCTGATACTATTTAAATTATTCAACTTACAAATATGTAGCAACATATCAGGACCTAAAACAGGTATCAGGGCAGAGTACAGAATGAATAGTGGCAAATTCATAATGAATAATGATAATAATGAGAGGAAGATAAAAATTGTATGGGAGAAGATCCTTTTAAATACCCAAAACTGTATTTGAAGAGGGATTTTTTTAAAAAAATAGTTTTATTTCAAAACTTTTATCCCAGGATGACGACTACTCAACACCAGAGGAAAAATAAAAAAGATCTGGGGTTCTGTAAATAAGGAACAGGGTATCCTGGCTTAGATCATTCTACTGATGGCTTCCTTCTATTTTCTTTGAATGTTCAGAAAAAGAAACTGTATCTTTAAACAGAATTGTATCTTCCTTTTACCTTCCAAGAGAGAAAGCATAAACATACACATTATAAAATGTGTATTATAATTTACATAAGAGACACAATTTTCACAAACAAGAATGCTATAGTATTATTAAAATAATTATCAGTATTTCTCTGAGGCTGAACAGCCAACAAAATTTGCAAACTCTTTTCATCCATCTAAGATAAATGGAATTAAGTGTTTAAAGGCTATGCAGAAACATAGTGGCAATGGGGCTTACACTAAATTTTTGGTGTCATGTGGTCCACATTCTGATACCATAGCCCTGATCTGCCCTCAGACAAAAGAGTCGGTGACTGGTTGACTTGTACTTACACAGAAGACTGTGGCTAAGCAGTAAAGAGGGCACAAGTCTAATCTTCTCTGTGCAAAGCAAGACATTGTGCTTGAGTTGTTTTGAAAAGAGAGCCAGGCAGGCCACCTTAGTGAGAGGATTCAGAGAGCTTTGTTTACAGTGGAAGAAACAGTAGGCCTTCTCTCCCCTTGCCTCTTTCTACTCCTGCCTTCTCTCTCTCCACTCTTCACTGATGTCTAACCTACAAAGATGCTACAGGTGGTCCAACACAGTTTTCTTTTTCTTGCAGTGTTCAGCTTTCACAGACATAGGCCCACGGTCAGACAGCCACTCTATTCTTTGCCTCTGGAGGCAGACCAACAGCCCAGAGTCCACAGTCTTACATGGACTAGAAGCTTGTACAGTGCACATCCACATCACTGCCAGTGATGTGAGTGAGCCAGTACAGAAAAGTATTTTAATCACCCTGGCAAGAAGACAAATCAAACAGAAGACAACTGTGGGTAGGGTAAGCAGAGCACAAACATGGCAGGGAGAAGGAGGCTGATGAAAGGCACAGGAGAGTGGGGAAAGAGGAGGAACAAGAACTCACCCTAAATAATTAAACTAGTTAAGAGATGACAGTGAGCTATATACACATCTTAAGAAATACACCTCTGCCCTGATATAACGCAACCCGATATAACACCAATTCGGATATAATGCTGTAAAGCAGTGCTCCGGGGGAGGGGGAGGCAGGGCTGTGCACTCAAGCGGATCAAAGCAAGTTCTATATAACGCGGATTCACTTATAACGCGGTAAATATTTTTGGCTCCTGAGGACAGCGTTATATTGGGGTAGAGGTGTATGCTAAAATTGTCTTATTAGGACAGTGTTTCCCAGCCAGTGGGATGGTCTTTTCCTTTGGATGGTCAGCTATTCCATAGAGTAACGAGAGATAGGGTGGGGGAGAAAGGGGAAAAAACAGCAAGACCTCACATCTGCCCACCCCAAACTACAGATATATTCCTGTAGCTGTAGGTAAAGGAACAAGTGGTTCAGTGAAAGCCAAACCAATATCCATCCCCACTCTCATGTTGTTGCTTAATGCAGCTGGCCATGAGAGCAATTAACACGTACCAGATTGAAGGCTCAAGAAGCAAACTAATCACCCAAGCTTCCCAACTCCCCCATCCTGTAACTCAGCCCTGGGCACACACTCTGACACACAGAACAGCATGTAGCCTTGTTGAGGGGTAGGATTCACTGAAGAAGGAGAAAAACATAAAATCTAAACCCAAAACAAAGTAGAAAGTAAAAAATAACCAACCCACCCCAGCCCCCAAGATATTAAAAATAAGGAAGAAAAATGATCAGAGAAAGAAGAGGTCGAGAGAGAGAGAATAGAGAGGAAAAGGGAAAGATGACATTTGGGACCCTGGATCTGCCAGGCACCTATCTGCAAATCCATCAAAGTGGGGACACCAACAAAAGAAAAACATCATTAGAGGTTTTTAATTTGATCAAATATTTAATCAGCTTCTGAAGTCACAAATGTGAGGATCTGTAACCCAATAATGTGAATTGCTTCATAGATATTCTCCGACAAAAAAATAATATTTTTTACTAACTGTTCTTTATACCAAAATGTATATTTTATTCCTGATGCCTAGAATTAGCTGTAATTTAAACATTTTATATTGACAATATACCACATTTACTACTTTAAAGACATAAGATATTGCATGATGAAAAATACAGTTTGATAAGAGAAATATTACCTTGTCAATGGATTCTGATTTCCTTCCTATAAACTTATTTCCATGTTTAAAACCTGAATATTGTGTTCTGTAGAATACAGATTTTTAGTACATTGTATGAGCTGTTCTTTTGATTGCTCCAACTCTTTCTGCAACTTTGCTAACGTTTCATCATAAAACTCAACCTTTGAACAAAAGAAGAAAAATTAAACCAATGCTTGCAGCAAATCTCAGTAGCCATTATCAGCTCTTCTTGTAGGAAGGCCATTTACCTATTGCCTAATGAGCAAAAGCAAAAATATAAGTCCAAAAAATAAAATGCACATGAGATCATACTTTGTAATTTCTGATCTGATGCCTTAAATGTACAATTTCTTCTGCATACAAAACTGTGTTTACATATTAATAAGCTATGGTACCCTCTTTCCTGTTTTTAATAAAAAACATGTATTTGAGAAATTCTAACTTGCCTTTGGCAGTAAATGTGAACTGATGAATAAAAGGTTGGGTTTTCATTTATAGCTCAGGTACTTTAATGTTGTGCATATAAATATTTTGCTATCCATATTTCAAGATTTTTCCAGACTTTTCTGTTAAATAGATTTAGAGGAAACTAAGCTAGCTTCAATGTCTCTCTTCATCACCAAACAGTACAGATTCAATGCAACTCCAGTGTTCTCTTATGTGTCAAAAGGTATAAAATACTTCCTCTTTCCCCCAAAAACCAACAGCCATCACAAAAATTATGAAGATTTTTGTAACAGTTGTTTTAAATTGTATTGGAGAATTTCTTCAAAGTCAGAAAATGAAGCAGCAGAACAATTTACATTATGTTTTTATAAGTAGGAGACTTTTTTCCAAAGAAAAAACTGACCACCATCTATTTTTATCCAAGAAGTTTCTAGGAATATGAAAATTATGTATAACAATTAGACAATTCATATGGATAGTTTCTGAAACCACTTCCTCAGCTGTATGGTCACTAGATTTCACCTTTGATCTAGGTGTTTGCAAAGATATGTATAAGTTACACCCATATGCTGGCCAGATCTCCAGGCCTAGAACAAGGGAAGAAGGTCAGAATGGTGCACACCTGAGTTTTGTGAGGGCCTAAACACAATTTTGTCAAAGGGGCTTCTAACATCCTTGCATCATCTCTCACAACTAGGCAAATTAAATATCTAAGTACAGTTTTTGCAGGATAATATTCTTTATAAATCAACATGCTTAGGTTTTGTGATTACTGTTGTATAAGTAAGGAGCGTTCTCTTAACTTGTAGATTTTTCTGGAAACTCCATTTGAACCGCTAGTCAAAAATCAAGATGCATGAATTTACAAAATGCATCAGATTCTCCATGTTCCAGTTAACATGGACTTAAGTTCTAAACTAGAGGTTAAGCAAAAAGGGTACTCAAATGTACCCTTTTGCCCATCTGAGTTGGCAGCAACAAGGGCCGGGTTCAGCATCTAGGGGGTTCCATTTTAATAACACAATGCAAAACCGGCTCAAGCCCCCACCCAGTGACCTGGGACAATTACATTCCACCCCCCAGGCTAGCTGCTCCAGTCATCTTGCAAACTGCTCTGCTCCACCAGCTGCTCAGCAACATATCTTCATGCCCCCCTCCCCACAGCACTCAGCTTGTAGCAGGGGAGCCTCAGTGCTGGTGCACCATTGGCCCAAAAAGTGAATTCAGCTCAGCAGCCTGTAACTAGACTCCTAAGGGAATTAAAATTAGCTCTGATATTCCTCAGTAGAGAGAGAAGGAGATGCAAGTGATATTTCAGGCCCTCAAAGGAGAGCCATACCATCAGGTACAAATACTTGTCCTCACCCTCTCTCAATTCACTGGGTTTTGGAACCCATGTCCCTTGTCTAGCAAGTGCTACTTAGTTGATGGTGAGTCTCTCTGTCATAAAAAAGTTTCATTGTCCTTGATTCACATTATCAGGGTAACACCACTTTATTCTTCCTGCCCCAACAACAGGGAAACTGGGGATCCCACAGCAGCCTAAGTGACCAATTGGGCTGCTGTGGGCTCATGCTAGGTGGGGTGGGTGTGCCTATGCAAACAAGATCAGCCCCTGAAGTTCTTTTCCACACCTCGCCACAATTCACCACCAGATGTCAGGGTAGAGCTCATTCTGACTCTGCTTACATCAACATGACAAGAGAAATAGTGGAGGTATGAACATACAACTATGCAACAGTACTTTTAGAAACTTTCATTTACACATAAGGAAATTGAATGTTTCTTTCCACAGATTCCCCTCAACTATTCTGGAAGAAAAAAGTTCTAGAGAAATGCTAAGATGCTAAAGTTCTTAAGGGAAATGTAGACATATAAAATATTTGAAGATATAGATTCTAAATAGTGGAAATGGAAAATTCCTTATTGATAATTTCCTTTCTGCTAGCAGTATCTCCCATGGTTCTGGATGTCTGGGCTACTCTCCTCTCTGCATCTTCATGGAGACAGATCAGCATTTTGGCTCTGCACGCTCTGCTCAAAGGAATCAGGCTCGTTGTGGATTGTCTCCCAGGGAGTCTGAGGATCCTGCAAAAAGGAACCTCTGTCTATGCTTTCTTGGAGAAAATCCAGAATGGTTGGAATTCCAGGATCTCTGCATTTTGCCCTTGGCACCATTTGGGGGTGTGTGTGTGTGTGTGTGTGTGTGTGTGTGTGTGTGTGTGTGTGTGTGTGTGTGTGGTATGTTTTTAGTATCAATATCTTCCTAGACCAAAGCTGTGTCTGGATGACTCTTAAGGACAGATAGAGACTTTCCAGCACTTCCCTCTCAATAGTCAGGCTAGGAGTTGGAGCCATTTTGGGTCCAGATGAAGAAGAGGACCTCTGAGAGGATGTCTGGTGTTCACAGAAGCTGAAGTGGGGGTTCCAGTTTCAGCTCTATAAGGTCTGAGAACCAAGGTCTCCTTGGCCAATGGGAAGTTATCACTATTACTGTCATTAGTTTTTATCTTATTTTCTGGATCAAATTCTCCAGTAATGGTAAGGGTGGAAAAGCATAAAGTAAGTCCTACAACCAACTGTGAAATAAGGCATCTGTCCCTGGGGATCTGGGGTCTGCCTCCTTTGTGAAGTATTTACAGGATGGGGGACTCTAGCCTCAGAGCAATGACTCTGAAAAAGATTTAGGTGACATAGTTGATAATCAGCTGAACATGAGCTCCAAGTGCTACATTGTGGCTATAAGGTCTAATGCCATCCTTGGATGTATAAACAGGAATATGGAGTCAGAGAAGAGAGGTTATATTACCTCTGTAATATTCAGTACACTTTCACACTGTATTTTATACTTCTAGAAAGATGTTGAAAAACTGGAGAGGATTCAGAGAAGAACCTCAGGGATGGTTAAAGGATTGAAAAACATGCCTTATGGTGAGAGTCTCAAGGAGCTCAGTCTAGTTAGATAATCAAAGAGAAACTTAAGAAGTTAATTTGAAGTACTGATATGGGGCCCACACATTGATAATAGAGGGTTCTTCAATGTAGCAGACAAAGGTATAAACAAGATGGTTGAAAGTTGAAGCCAGGCCAGAAATAAGGTGTACATTTTTAATAGTGAATAGTCAACTTTCAACCATCTTGTTTATACCTTTGTAACTAACCATTGGGATGTCTTACCAAGGGCTGTGGTGGATTTTCCATCTCTAGAAATTTTGCAATCAAAACTGGATGTTTTTCTAAAAGATATGCACTAGATTAAACACAGCTATTGGACTTGAAGCAAGCATTAATTCAAAGATATCTTAGGGCCTGTGTTATGCAGAAGGTCAGACTAGGTTATCACAATGGTTCCTTTTGGGCTTAAAAATCTATAAATTATTATTATCTTCTGCAACTAAGCAATATTTATGCCTGGCAGTTAAATGTTCCATTTGAATGGATTCAAATGGACCAAAAGGTTCTCATATTCAAACTGTAGAGTCCTTTTTCAAGTCCTTGCAAGAAGGAAAGATGACATATAAGACCTCTTTAGAAATGACAAACTCTTCCATCTATATCTCCAAGATGCTTTGTTTCTGAAAGATCAAAGTTGGTTAGACTAAAAGTTTAATGGGACTGGCTGCATACAACAGCAAAAGAAACATGATTTGTCTCAGACAAAAGGGGATCCAATATTTATAAATGTAGGTATGCTGTGGTACATTCATAGTTTTAGTACTATCATGTGCAACTGCATATAATCCAGGAGTATGGCTTTCACTGAATATTTATGTTTAGATAAATTCCACAATCCCCCCCCCACACACACACACACAAAATAACCCCCAAATTAAAAAAAAAATTCTAAACAGGCCAAATATTATGATAGGAAGCATTTACTGATGTATTTTTTGTATAACTTTTGTGGTAATAAAAGTTATACAAAAATACATCATAAATAATAAAACATACATATTTATTAGGAAATTAAAGTTAAATAGTATTTACTCAAAGGTTTTGGTGGCATGTATTAATTTATATTTTTAGAGCAGCAGTATATAATGAATCTTAAATAAAAATGAAGATACAAGTTCCTTTGCCACTTGCAGACTACAGTGAAAAGCATATCTTCTCCTTGACTTATAGCTGAGGTTTCATTTGAGTGTTCAAATACTTTTTGAATGTATATACCTGCAGTTTCTAGGGTTACTTGGCCCAGAAGTGAGATTCACTGGAGAACAGAATAAAATTTGAGTTTAATGAACAAAAAGGTATGTCTATATTGCATTCAAGGGTCATGACTGAAATACCTGAGCTGGATTTAATCTAGCTAGCCTGGATCCCTAAGCAGTGAAGCTGCACCAGCACATGCTTCAACACAGGCTGTATAAATATGCCCAGAACCCTTGGTATCTCTAATCAATCTGCAGTAACATCTTGTGATTGAAAGAGTACTGTAAATAAGACACATTAATGCATAGAAATCTACACATTGTGCTAGTCAAAGAATACAGCAGATATCTGTCATTATTGGTCCCATTCTGGCAGCAGCATAGCAGGGAGCGGAGTGAGAGATCAGCACGAGGTCCCAGCAGACTCCTGCCATGCGGAAACAGCAGCAGAACTTTCAGGGAGTATCTTAAAGCCTCAGTCCCTGGATCTCCACTCCCCAGCAAAACCGACAGTGAGTCAAAGCCTGCAATGATTGGTCCCTGCTCTACCCTCACTCCATCAGCCAAAAGCCTTCTGGGGATCCTAGAGTCCAGAACCTCACACTTGTCAGGAAAAGATCTGCAGTAGCCTTATAGCTCCAGCTTCTGTAGCACCCACCAGCTATGGCACCACGGGCAGCAATGTCCAGATGTCACCAGAACTCTGGACTTTATATTTATGTTTTTTATTTGAGAGAAGTGAGTTCCCTTGTCACATGTCTCAGATTCCCAAACTCCATTTTCTGACAGACCTCACCCTCCCAAGCCACCATGCGTCTCATTCCATCTCTTATCCTTTTAAACATTCCCTTCCTCCCTCACATCTGCTTTTTCCCCCCCTCTTTCTATTCACTTCTGTCCCCTCACTCACCAGCATACTCATCCCTTCCCCCAATTTTTTTATGCCTTCTTCCCCCTGACTATTTCTACCTCACCAAACAAAAGCACAAAAACTCCTTAACTATAATCCAGAGAACAAAATATTAAAAACAAACCCTCCACCAAGACACGTGCAAAACCACCAAAGCAAACTCCTGTACTGTTATTGCATTTTTTGTCCTCCTTTGCTATTAATTTCTCCTTTTGTACACATCACTTATTTTTATTTACATGTTAAGCTGTTCAGGGCAAGAACCTCTCTTTTATATGCTTGTGAAGCACATTCTTGAATGATAAAATAAATCATCATAATTGATTCTTTTTTAGAAAAGAAGTCTTTGTATAATCATAATGAGAAGGTAGATTTTTTTAAAAAACCCAATACCATTAATTCAGATGATATTAAAAAAAGAATACTCCTTTTTATTGAATATGTTTATTTTCTGCAATATTTCTGATGTTTGTGTTAAAGGTGAATTCTGAATTTCATGTGGATTTTACAGTTAATGTTATTTAAACCATATCTCTTTATCCAGTGGAATATCCTCTAAGAACAGCTACTATGCAATGCCAAAACACTAAAATCATAGTTCATTTATTATACCTGTAGCTATTACCTGAGCAGTGTGGTGTTTTATCTGTTTTTATGCTTCAGCCAAGTTCAGTTGGAAAATTTTGAGCTGAGACTGCTCTTCCAACAGCTCCTCCCATGCACAGGGATATTTGTCATGTGTCTGGCCAATGTCTGCTTCCAGTTTGGCTATGCGATTTTCATGGTCTTTAAACTTAAAAAATAAAACAGTTAAGATTATGTGTGATAATTTAGCTGGAGAAGCTTTCATTCCTGCCAAATCTTCATTCCTTCTCCTAAACGTATCCAACTTAAACAAATACCTTATTGTCTTCCTTGATTTTAATTCGCCATGTCCCCTTGTTAATCACAGAGATGAAGATTTTGAGTAATCGCACTGTTCCATTTTTTACATAAGGAGCATTTGTATCAAGTTAAAAGTAAAATTAAAAAAATATTTTCAACTTCAATATAGATTCATAGATTCCAAGGCCAGAAGGAACCATTGTGATAATCTACTCTGACCTTCTGCATAATATAGGCCATAGAAGTTCCCCAAAATAATCCCTAGAGCAGATCTTTTACAAAAACACCCAGTCTTGATTTAAAAATTGTTTGTGCTGGATTCTCCATCACTGACCTTGGTAATTTGTTCCTGTGGTTAATCATCCTACTGATAAAAATGGACACCTTATTTCCAGTCTGAATTTGCCCAGTTTCAACTTCCAGACAATTGGATCATCTTATACCTTTCTCTCCTAGATAGAAGAGCCTATCATCAAATATTTGTTCCCCATGTAGGAACTTACAAATTGTAATCAAGTCACCCTTAACCTTCTCTTTGTTAAGCTAAATATATTGATCTTTTTGAGTCTATCCTTATAAGACATGTTTTCTAATCCTTTAATAATTCTCAGGGCTCTACTCTGAACCCTTACTAATTTATCAACATCCTTCTTTAATTGTGTACACCAGAACTGGACACAGAATTCTAGCAGCAGTGGTATCGGTGCCAGATACAGAGGTAAAATAAAATAACCTCTCAACCAACTCCCACTCAGAAGACCCCTGTTTATACATCCAAAGATTGCATTAGCCCTTTTGGTCACAGTATCACACTTGGAACTCATGTTCAGCTGATTATCCACTACCACCCACAAATCTTTTTGGAGTCATGGCTCCCCAGAAAAGAGTCCCCCATCATGTAAGTGTGGGCTTCATTCTTTGTTCCTAGATGTACACATTTCCATTTGGCCATACTATAATGCATATTGTTTGCTTGAGCCCAGTTTACAAAAGCAATTCAGATCACTCCTCAGGGGTGACCTGTCCTTTTTGTTCTTTTTTCCACTCCACCAAAAGTTTGCAGATGACAGAAAAATTATCAGTGATTTTATGTTTTCTTCCAGGTCATTAACAAAAATGTTAAATAGTGTAGGGCCAAGAACTGATCTCTACAGCACCCCACAAGAAACACACCTGTTCAGTGATGATTCCCTGTTTAGTCAGATTTTGTTGATTTTATATCATTCTAGTTTTTTTTAATCAAAGTGTCGTGATACCAAGTGAAATGCCTTACAGATATCCAAGTATATAACATCAACACTATTACCTTTATCAACCAAACCAAACCTCATAAAAAATATCGAGTTAATTTGATGGAATCTATTTTCCATAAACCCTTTTATATTACCCTCCTTTAATTATTTATTAATCGAGTCCCATATCAGCCATGCCATTATCTTTCCCAGCATCTATGTCAAACTGACAGGCCTGTCATTACATGCATCATCCCATTTACCCTTCTTAATATTGGCACAACATTAGCTTTATTCCAGTCTTCTGGAACTTCCCCAGTGTTCCAAGACTTACTGAAAAGCAATAATGATTGTCCAGTGACCACCTCAGCTAGCTCTTTTTAAATTCTTAGATGCAAGTTATCCAGACCTGCTGATTTAAAAATATCTAACTGTGATAGCTACTGTTTAACATCCTCCTTAGTTACTGTTGAAAAGTATATAAGACATGAAATCATCATCTGTTTTTCCCCAAATACACAACAGAAATATTTACTGAACACTTATGACTTATCTGCATTTTATTGATAATTCTACCATTTCCATCTAGTAGTAGACCAATACCATTGTCAGGACTATTTTTGTTTCTAATATACTTTAAAAACTCCCTCTTGTCCTTAATTTTACTGTCCACAGATTTTGTGTGTGTCCCTTTGCTTCCCTTTTCAATTTTCTACAATTCCTAGCTTCTGAGTTACATTCATTACTACCAACCTCCCCTTTCTTCCATTTAATTCATATTTTTTTAACAGCTGCCTTTATTTCCCCTCTAAATCAGGTGTTTTTTTTAAACCATTATGGCCTTTTTCCTTGATTTTAGGATTGTGGCTTTTTGGGCACCTAGTAAAGTATCTATAAACAACTCTCAATTATTTTTTTCTTATTAAATTCTTCTTCCCAACTGATATAATCTAAGGTGGGCATAGCATGATTTATGGGCACTGCTGAAGATATTAAGTATATACAATAGAGAGAAATATTTTGTCTTAGTATATTCCTGCTTCCATAATCAGAGGAAGAATTTAACACAAAGCTTATTCAAATACATAAGCATTTCCCAGCTTTGTTGGATGACACTTGATATCCCTGTACCTCAGTTCTCCCATCTGTACAAATGGGGATAATGATGATTACTTCCTTTGAAAAGAACTTTGAGATCTACAGATGAAAACTGCTGTATCAGAGCAAGGTATTATTAGGTATGCACTGTTTTAAGAGCTGTGATTTCCCCCCCACTCCTTTTTATAGTTCTGTCATTTGATGTCAATTCTGCAAGTATCATCCAAAACTGAATATCCAATTTCTGACTGTAGATCCCAATCCAAACTCATATGAACACGTGTAGAGATATCAAATACTTCAGACCGTTCCCATCCATACAACAAAAAGGAATGGGGATGGTGATATAGAAGTAAATGGTCATTTCAACAACTAATATGTAGCTGCCCCATGGTTCCATCATTTCAGTTCTCTTCCTCCTTTTTTAAATTAAATCATTTAGGTAGTTACAAATAATTTGCACGTAGCCAGCTGTTAAAAGTTATTAACACTGCAGAAAATTATACATTCTCCAATCAAATATCAGGGCAGATTCTTGTGTATAGTTCCTTCTTCTCAACAAATGTAGACAGTACTATTTATTTTTATTTCCCTCATTTTTTTTTAAACATAGCAATGTAAAATACAACTATAAAATTGCATTTTTAGAAGTCATCCTCCTGCATAAAGATATCCTTTGTATGTGTGTCCAGCAAGTGGAAGATCAGTTATTCTTGCTCTGACTTGTTAATGAAAGCGTAGTGATTTCCTCACCAGCTGTTTTCTAGGGCCAAAAACTGGAGCTGCAAGTCAAAGGTCAGTCAGAAGCTCCTGCCCCAGTATTAGAGTGTTGGAACATTTCCAGTTTTAGAGGGAGAAAACAGAGAACGAGTCTTAACATAAGTTCACACTGAAAATGCAATTTAGGGCTTGTGGCTCAGAGTAGGCTAATTTTCAGAATGGGAAGGATTACGTTTTTTCTGATGATAAAAAGGAGAAGGGGAAAGGTTGCCTCTCTCTCATTTAGAAAAAAAATTTAATGATACGGAAAAAGGGATGGGGAGTCTGGGGCACCTAAAAATGGACTTTTCTCATTCCTAGGAGGAAGAAAGATGTGGCTGTCAGAGCAACTCTGCGTAAAATTAAAAGAAGAAGAAGAAGAGAAGGAAGAAGAGAAAAGACTTGTCCCCCAGTTGTTTGAATATTATATATTTGTAGATCACATGTTCTGCATCGTACACTTTATTATTGGTTTGGGGTATGTGTATTGTTTATTGATTTTTTCTTGGCATGTCTGAATAAGAAGAAATAAGAAAATGAAATCTTTCTTCTCTAGAGTCTGCTCTACCTCCCCACCTATGTGCTGTCAGAGACATCCTGCCACCCTGCTGCCATAGTGTAATAAGTTGACCAGTATAAAAGAGAATCAGATTTTGAGTAATCACACTGTTCCATTTTTTACATATTCACTTTGATTTAAGGTTTTGCATGCCAGTCATACATTTTAATGTTTTTAGAAGGTCTATTTCTGTAAGTCTATAATATATAACTAAACTATTGTTGTATGTAAAGTAAATAAGGTTTTTAAAATGTTTAAGAAGCTTCATTTAAAATTAAATTAAAATGCAGAGCCCCCCAGACCAGTGGCCAGGACCCAGGCACTGTGAGTGCCACTGAAAATCAGCTCGCGTGCCGCCTTCGGCACCCGTGCCATAGGTTGCCTACCCCTGCATTAGACAAACCTCAGTCTCAAGGTTGCCACACTAAGAAAGCAGTGGGGAAGTTGGACACTGTGTACTCCATCTCGCTGCCGCAGGTGTAAGGAGGGATCTGAGTGGCAGTTAGGGCTGCTCTTCCCTTTGTACCCTGGCTGGGGTGCAAGCACAGCCCCAACACACGCCACTCATCAAAAGATTCCAAGCTCACATGCACAAGATGCACACACCAACAGTGGAATCCGTGTGGACAAATACTTGAAGAACTATTAGCTTTGACAATTTTGCCTCTGTCTCAAGCCATCATATTAAACTATTTTTGACCAGGAACAGAAAAGGCTCACGAAGACCAAAGAATAAAGTGTAGCAGGATTTAAAGGGCACTTTTTCAAGAGAAAGAGTTATTCAGGAGTAACCACAGGAAAACACAGGCACCCAAATGAGATGTTTGGAGAAGCTAGAACTCTCTAGGTCACCATCAAAGAATGGACGGAATCTAGGTGAGATAGCCATGTGTTTTGTTTTGTTTTAAAATCCTTTTTTCTGTAACACTTTGTTCCTACTGATAAGTAAACAATACTTTTAAGATGGCTGTGTGATCACAGTATGCCATTAGTCCCAGGTCCTGAAGGGAAGAAACACAGATACGTTAATTCAGTCAGTCTTGCAAGGTAAGAACAGTGGAAATACTGGGTACTGTAGCCCAAGTCCTGGTTTATGGGTGGGAGAACTGCAAAATTCCACCCTGCAATAGATAAAGGCACAAGGCCTAACACATAAGGGGGTTCATTCACAGAGACCACAAATGGGACAGAGGAGTGGCTAGCTCCATAACTATGACACCACTGTAACAGAAATTATCTGAACCATGACCAGGACATTTCTCACCACTGGTCTCAGGAATGAGAGTTTGTAGTAGAGCGGGCCTGCCTCATAGTGACCTCCGATGTCCGAGCTTGGTTCTGTGGTCCCTGCCTCGATTTCCCCTTCAGAGGTTCTCAGGAATAATCCATAGAGGCTTCTGTCCACCAACAAAACACCTTCTTGGGCACAGATTTATTAACATAAAATAAAGCTAAAGTAAAGTTTTTTCTGTCCCTGTCTCCCACTGGACACAGTGGCTCCTCCTGAGGTTTCTGCCTCCAAACCTCTCCGCCAGTCACAGTTATAAGGCTCTGCTGATTCCGTTTCTCCCCTTGAGGTCAGGGGGGTACAGAGGCCTCCTTCTTGGGCCTGTGTTTGCTGGACTCTCAGGGGAAAATTCCTACCCATCTCCAAATATGGTGATCAGTTGGATCCTGGGCTTTTTGGCAAGATGCACCAGCCAGACACCTGGGAAAGAATTCTCTGTAGTAACTCAGAGCTCTGCCCATCTAATGTCCTGTCCCTAGCAGTTGGGGATTTTTGCTACTGGCAGGAGCCAATGGGCCACATTCCATTGTAGGCAATCTCATCACATCACTCCCTCCATAAACTTATCAAGCTTAGTCTTGAAGCCAGTTTGGTTTTTTGCCCCTACTGCTCACCTCTTTCTTTCCTTACCTGCCTGGGCTGAGAGAAGTACATAGGTAGCAACCCTTCCCCTGCTGCTATCCCTCACTTTATAAGGCTCAGGTGCCTTCCCGTAAGTTGAATTGGGCAGCAGGTAATCAGTCACAAGTGCACTGTACCCTGTTCCCTCTTAAGAGGACCAGTAATCCTGTGACAGAATTCCACTAGTTACAGAAATGGTATCTGCATTACTCCATTTTTAAAGAGCTTGAGCATTAGAGACAGGAAGAAAAACAGTCAGATCTAGTCCCTGTGCCCCCTCCTTTCCAGTTCACAAAATACTTTAATGTACTTATTGTACACCCATAACTCTGGCATTTCCTGACTTATGAATACTTTTATTTGCAACCTTAATGTTTTTTTAATGTTAGAAAGAAAATATAACAAAATGAGTAAAAATTTCCTTATCCTGACCCCATTCCCCAAAAGATTGCATAGATAATAGTGCAACACTGTAGCACTGGCAAAATTTTGATAATTTGCTCAAGTTTTTTTAAGAGGTTCTATTCATGGTTCTTTATAAGAGACAATCAAGAAATCAACCGCAAAGTAGTTTTTTTTTTAAGTCAGTTCTCTTACAAAAGCTAAAATAAACCAATTTTTCTCTCAATATGTTGCATCTTTTACACACACACACACACACACACACACACACACACTTTATTTCTTTGTCATCTAGCTCTACCCCATTTTGGAATTGCTCCCTGCTGTTAATTAGAGGTGACTACAATTTGATTAATGACAAACATGTGTCGTATATCCACAGTATGGAAAACTGCATTCTATCTATTTTCACATAAAACATGCCTGAACTTAATGGAAACAAGCCAAACATTTTTTAATGACTCAAGACGTAATCTTATCACTGTGAACAATATGGATATGATCAAAATAAGACACACTAATCCATTTGAAGTGTTAAAAGTTCACATAAGTATGCACTAATCATGTACAGTATTTCTCAATATAATACAAACAGGATCTCAAATACAAGAATGCATACCATTTGAGCATCATTTCTCTATTTGAGTCTGAAATTCTTCACCTCCTTTTCCAATTCTATGAAGTGCTGTTCTGCCTGACAGTTTGCCTTTGCTGGTCCTCTTGTTGGCATTGTTCTTCAGACTTGCAGAGCTAGCAAAAACACAAGACTAACATTTTTGTACTTCAAATAGGTTTCAGCCTGCAAGATCCTGAACTCTCTGAATCAGATCCAGGAGAACACTTAAGCCCATGCATAACTTTAAGCACATAAGCAGACCCATTTACTTCAACTGGAAGCTCATGCTTGTAATTAAGCTTGAAGTTACGAATATACATACAGTCTTTTTACAAGGGGAAATTTTACTTATGGACCTACTTGTGCTTAAAGTTAAGCACATGATTAAGTGCTTCACTGGATTGGAGCCAGAGTGCTAAGCACTTTACTGAATCATACTCAGAGAAATACCACATATACTTTATGAAAATAATGTAAGTCTCATTTTTGATATTTGCACAAATATTTATAGAAATTGAAGTATTAACAGAAATTCTGTAAAAAATTTCCTCCAGCCATTTCAAAGAGCTTACTCTAAAGAAAAAACAATGGTTTCATTTGCTGGTTCTCAGTAATTTTTAATGTAGCTTTATTATTATTATTATACAGCCTCCAGTAGTAAGTGAAATATAATTCTTATTAATTTTTCCTACAGCTGTATACAAATCAATAACTGTAAGCATCCCAAAGGAAAAAACACACTGCATGGTCCTCCAGGTTCGTAATGAATGCAAATAAGCTGACCTTTCTCTGACAACTATGAATATTGTTTCACAATTTTACCATTAAAATTGCTGTAATCAGCAGTTCATACAGCAAATATGGAGGCAATAATAGTTGTAAATAACTATTCATTACAGCAAAGCAGAATGCAGAATTACACTAGACTATAGTGAAGAAACTTTATGCTTTCAGGGCCCAGTTCAGCCTGACATATTTTGCTGAATGCACAGTTTATCTTTTGATAGGCACAATCTTACATCTAAGTAGAACACTGAACTTGTTACTAAAGGAGGATTCCATTCAGAAAAATTAAGCAAAGGTCTGAATACAAAAAGTGCCATTTATACTTGGGAATCAGCCATTGTACACTATAAATTTGTTGCTATTTTGTTCTGCACAACTTAATCTTGCCATGATTTAATATAAAACATATTTAAATTGAAGGTAGAAAAACACCATAATCTAACAGCTGTAAATTTAGGCAATTAAAAAAAAAGATGGTTCTATTTTGTGGATATCGATTATTGCATTTCAATAAACCGTTTACCTGATATTTCTGTAAGTTCTTCTTTTGCCATGTTTTGAAGTTTTACAAGAACCGAATGTTTGAGCCATTTAAAGCATATTAGATCAAAGAAAATAAACCGAAGAGCATTTCAGCTAATATATACTGTGCATATGATATATGTGGTATTTTTAACTGAGCTAAATAATCTTTACTTGATGACATCTCTTCAACAGATCTCTAGTCTCATACTTGTAATTCTTTCATGTTCAGAATGAATCCCTACTACATCTCACTCAATATTGATCTTTAAGGCATTTCTCCCAGTTCTTTTCCCAGTGTGGTCACTGAACAGTATAAAAGTTCAATAGGAAGATCAGCTCCTCATCCACTTTTTGCTGAAGCAATTTGTATTATGGATTTATTTTAGCAGTCTACAATGGCAGTTGGTGTTTTTACTATTTAAATGCTTTCATTATCTGACCATGCTTGCTTTATCTTTTTTTTAAGTGCTGTGCATGGGCTTTAAAGTTGATCAATAAATGGGGATTCCTCCACTACATTATGTTGAAATCAATCCTGATTCAGACTATTTGTATTTCACTCGTATAAGGCAATCTGTCTTTCTTAATTTTATATTCTACTTTCTTAAATAATCTGGGCTTGCTACTGCAAATGCTCACTGCTGGGTGTAGGCCCACTGAAATCAACGCAACTTCAGCCCATAATCTATATTGCACTTGGGAGGTGGTGTTTGCAGGATTATTTCTTATACTAGTGTCAGTTCATGTTTTACATGTACTGTTTCAATGGCTTTGTATAATGTTTAGACCATATGAATTATGTAATACTGTAAACTAGGGCTGTCAAGCAATTAAATTAATCGTGATTGATTGTGCTGTTAAACAATAATAGAATATCATTTATATAAATATTTTGGATATTTTCCACATTTTCAAATATATTGATTTCAATTACAACACAAAATACAAAGTGTACAGTGTGCACTTTATATTTATTTTTTATTGGTCCATGTAAAAAGGAAGGCTGCAGGCATCGCCCTGCCCGTTTTCAAACCCAGCAGTTTTTGTCTCTTCCCCCATAAAGCACTGTTCCGTTCACTCAGCCAGGCTAGCCAACCCTCCCCTTAGAGGTGCAGGGCAGTCATTTTCAGCATCTGAATCAGATGCCACCAGCAGAAGGTTGATTGGTTTGTTTTCTTTTTTTGGTGGTTCCGGTTCTGTAGTTTCTGCATCAGCATGTTGCTCTTTTAAGACTTCTGAAAGCACGCTCCACACCCTGCCCCAATCAGATTTTGGAAGGCACTTAAGATTCTTAAATTTTGGGTTGAGTGCTGTACATATCCTTAGAAATCTCACATTGGTACCTTCTTTGCATTTTGTCAAATCTGCAGTGAAAGTGTTCTTAAAATGAACAACATGCTGGGTCATCATCCAAGACTGCTATAACATGAAATATATGGTAGAATTCAGGTAAAACACAGAGCAGGAGACATACAAATCTCCCCCAAGGAGTTCAGTCACAAATTGAATTAACGTATTTTTTTTTAACGATCATCATCAATGTGTAAGCATGTCCTCTGGAATGGTGGCCAAAGCATGAAGGGGCATATGAATATTTAGCATATCTGGCACCTAAATACTTTGCCATGCTGGCTACAAAAGTGCCATGCGAACATCTGTTCGTATTTTCAAGTGACATTATAAATAAGAAGTGGGCAGCATTATCTCCTGCAAACGTAAACAAACTTGTTTCTCTTAGAGATTGGCTGAACAAGAAGTAGGACTGAGTGGACTTGTGGGCTCTAAAGTTTTACATTGTTACATAACTGCACTCAAAAACAAAACAAATAAAATCTACATTTGTAAATTGCACTTTCACAATAAAGAGATTGCACTACGGTACTGGTATGAGGTGAATTGAAAAATAGTATTGTATTTCTTTTGTGTATCATGTTTACAGTGCAAATATTTGTAATAAAAATAATAAAGTGAGCACTGTACACTTTGTATTCTGTCAAGTATCAGAGGGGTAGCTGTGTTAGTCTGGATCTGTAAAAGCAGCAAAGAATCCTGTGGCACCTTATAGACTAACAGACGTTTTGCAGCATCACAATCAATTGTTTTGAGTTAACTGCGATTAATTGACAGCCCTACTGTAAACTAAAATCCTGCTTTACTATTCTACAGTTCTACTAGTAAGATTAGAAAGTTAATTGGGTCATGGCCATATTACTCTTCAATTATAGTTTAACATAACCATCCTCTCCTTTAAAATCTAACAAAAGTACAAATTAGTTAACACTGATCAGACTTAGTTTCTTCTTAGTGAGATAGCGAAAATAACTGAGATGCCAGTCTTCAACTGGCCCTTAATACTAAGCTAATCACATCAGGTAACTTCACTTATTACAAATAATTTTCAAATCACAATTCCAAACTTAATCCCTATAGCTCAGCAAAACATACACATATAGCTACAGTTCACCAGCAGTGAACATTATATAATTAACGCAGTTTTAGGCCTCAATCCTGCAAATGCACACTAGTAGGTTTGTTCCCTGAGTAGTTGCTTTGACTTCTGCAGAATTACTTTCATGCCTAAGTGTTTGCAAGATTGGGGCCCAAAAATACAATTATGATATGACACTCTGTTTGCTGTATAATTGCTTTTTCACACATAAGCAAACTCACTTGTTGTTTCAGATATTTTACTTGTTCCGTGGCTGATACTGGTTCTAACTGCTGGATGTTGAGAGCTTCATGAAACTTTTGCTGTTGTGCTGTCTTTGATGCTGTTAACAGTAATGGAAGTTTTTTAAGCATTTCTCTGGATTTGAAAGAAAACATGGATACTGCTCCAGGTTAGACTTAAAGACGAACTAAAGTAAATAAAGTGAGCATTGGGAACGACGCGGGATCTTTATTGCCTCAGTGCACCCAGATGCTACCAATGGTGGGGGTCAAACAAATGTATTTAATAGTGAGAAAAATACATACATATAAAACAAATTAATATTAACATAATTTAAGATAAAACAATGGGCTCAATCTTCAGGTGACCGCTTTAGTGACTATATCAGCTGAGACTCTGGCTTATTTTATATTAAGACAAGTTCCCAAATCAATGTGAGCTAGGATATAATGTAGGGGATAATTAATAATCATTAAATACAATAAAACAAGTAATAACAATCTGGATTTTTGCTGAAAATCAACAAAAAGTTATTGCATATATATATGCAAGTTGAAGAGGCTTGTGCATATACGTACAGTGTATTAATATACTTTCAAATACTACATATTTTGTATAGGGCAAATATATATTAATATTTTTCTGAAATTGGTTTCCTTAAGGACTGCACAATAAATATTGCTGCGGTTTATCTAGTTAAGAATTATGTACAGTTAAATATTTTTAAAACAGCTGCTAAATATTTAGGGTGAAATCGTGGCCCTACTGAAATCACTATGGGTTTTTGACACTGACTTCGATACTCCCATAGCTTCACCCCCTGAAAACAAAGAATTTCCTTCTGAGAATACATTTTAGATTTTCAGTGTTGTAGTTTCTTCTTTTTCTTTTAAAAACGTAACAGAGGACAAAACACCATTGTGCGTAAAATCATTTTTAACAATTCTTTTGATGCCAAAATCTTAGCTTTCAGTAAGTAATTTAAGGGAAAAAAATAAAACAAAATGCAAAAACAAAGGAAAAAACTACTAGAAGCAATTACAAAATAGTTATGAACATATTATTTCTAAAGATTGTCATGATGTGATGGTACCTTTTTACTTTGCAGTAAAAGTAGAAAGAAAATTTAGAACAAATCATTGTGCAGAAAGTTATGCATCTCTACAGAGCAGAGACCTGGAAGAGACAGGTCCACACTGTTTCCCTCAAGCGGGTAAATGTTAAGAGAGAAGAATCCAAGTTTCATGATGCAGCAACACAAAAGCTGGGAAGTGAAAATTATGTTGCACCAGAGTCTTGAAAATATGACTGTAAAAGTTAATCAATAAAATGTCTATTTCTGTCTATTCACTCGGGGCTCCGACTGCATAGCTTCACACAATCGATACTACAAATTATTACGATTTCCAGGTTCCCACTGGACATTCTGAACAAATCTTTCAAATATAACAGGCTTACATTGTGGGTTTTTGTTTTTTTTAAAGCTTTATGTTTAGTTCATCGAGAATAAATAAAAATAAAACAAATCCTGTGACTTCTTGCAACTCTCATATTTCCTACTGATTAGAGATTTTCTGGGTCCTAAACCCCGTGTCCACTAAAATCAGGAAATATTTTGACAATGATTTCTCACTTATTCTGATAAATACCAATGAAAACATTGGACTTTTTTTTATCCTATCCAATCATTTTATCTTTTATCACGTTCTTGAAAAATAACTTTTTAAACTTATGTTTTTGCAGCAGGAAAATAAAAAGCATTCAGGAATAGACTCTTCCTCCCAACAACAGCTACAACATAAAGTTAGCCTCAAGACCACTACGGTGTGAGGCTTTCACCCACCCCTTTATACTGTCTTGCATTTTCTTCATGTTCAACAAACCAAACTACCCTCTTGCATTCACACCAACTGCATTTACCTCATTCACTTAGCAAGTAGGAAGGTAAGCTGATACCAGGACTGTATGACTTTCACAAAGTCAGCTGCAAGAGGATGCTACATTACAACACATGCTGTAACTTACACAGAGACTGTGCATTACCTCTATGACACCTCAAGCCCCAGCAAACCCAGGGGAGAGAGACCCATTGTCCTTTCTCTCTTCCAAGAAACAGATCATAGCATTATCTAATCAGCTATTGACCTGTCCACATGATTGATCTTAAATAGGTAACAAAATTGTATTTTAAAGAGGGACAATAATATTTAAACATGTCTGAATTTCTGTAGTTTCTTTTTAAAAAAAAACTTTATTACACTAACCTTGGCATAGCTATTAACTATTGAATATAGTTCTTTAAAAATAAGCTGGCAAATACAACAAATACTTCTCCCTCTGCATAATTCTGCTGTAAAGAATCATAGTATTTTTATAAAGCAATGTTGTCACAACTAAGAAATTAGAATTTAACTTGAGGGTTAAAAGTGGGGGCAAATAAATCTAACTTAATCTCTCTCCAACTGAAGGTTCATTTCACACATTTTACTGTCGCAACCACAAGTTCCAGATACAACTGAACAATATTTCTGACTATAATAATCCAGACTGCAAGCTGAAGGTTAATTTACCAGGTTTTAAATTAAAAGGCAGTTTTGCTTTGTGTATGCAATGTATAATATAGTTATAGTTAAGTGTGAGCATTCTAACAATCTTAATTGGCCTTCTGTTCCATCATTAACAAGCTTCATTTTAGGTAACAAGTTTTGCAAAAAATTCTACTATCAGTCGTTTTGTTACACCACCTATTTCAGGGTGCCTCGACCTTTTTCATATCACAACCTCACATTCAGCCACTCACAACTGCTCCTCTCAGATATGCATCAGATGCCTTTGTTAAATAGGTAATCCCAGGTACTTGAAAGGAAGTGCCACAGAAACTGGCACAAAAGTTTGAGGTTTGGACAACTGAGAGTAATCAGTTGAAAATGGGTGAATAAACCCACTTTAGCAAAAGATTTAAGAGGAATAAGGAAAGCAGATTTGTGACATTCCCCATCCCAGAGCAGCATTGGTGATACCCTTAGGGATGCAATCTACAGGTTGAGAACTACTGAGCTATTTTATGTAAAGGAATGAGGACATTTCCTGTAGATTGTGTTTTTCCATGGAGTGTGCTCTATTTCCAACAGATAAATCAACTTGTAGTATTTGAACTATAAAATGGTAGAGTATTTAAAATGTAAAAATCACTTATACTGAACATCAAAAGTTACAGAATTATTGTGTTTAATTATATAAAGGAAACAGACCATATTTTGATTGTAGAAGCACAGTGCTTATTGCCACTAATCTCAACACTGCGATCAGAGAAGTGGATTTTTTGAGATATCTCTATTGCTTGCCACATATCTTAGATAAGAATTTTGTTCTAAAAGTTCAATTCATAGCTATATGAACAGATTTATTTATTTATATTAGGCTAACCTGTACAAAGTGTTCAACTGTACTCCATGATATTATATAACAGCTTGAAATGCCTCTCATTCGAGTTAGTGATTACTCAGTGTAATCAAACTTCAGTGAGTGAAACTATTTATAATACAAACAAAAGAAAAAGCATTCAGCTAAAATGAGTCATTTTCATAAAATTCTAGATCCTGAAAGGATGAATAATCAATTAATTTTGACTCGTGAATATGAAAATACCTTTAAAAGTTTTACTAATTTATTTTAGCAAAAAACTCAAACCCAAAAGATTAGTACTTTTCCATTTGAATTTTTTCTGTGAATATTACATCTAACAGATACTAAATATGACCCATGAGAATAGAGAACTACAATCACCAATAGTAAACTTTTATATAGTACAGTATGCAAAAATATATGTTTTCTTTAGCTTATTTTAGCAACCTCATATGTGTCTCGTTGTTGTGACTAGAAGTTCAAACTCTATATTTACTTGATTTGATAGCGTCTTGCTTAAAGGCAGGTTCTTTAACAAAAAAGAAATACAATAAGAGCCATATGTAACCTTTGGACTCTAAAAAAGAGGAAGATGAGAATGCCATTGGCAGATGGACACTGTATAAATAAAATGGATTATTTTTCTTCAACACTCACGCCTTTTACATTTGTAAAGTAGTAAAAGAGAACTGATACTAATATAGTGGCCTTTTTAAAACCTTGAATTTTTGGTAAAGAATAAAGGATATTATACAGCATACATGAATCAGCAGTTTAGATTTAACAGTTTATTCAACAGATTAGCAGCACATACTTATACCACACCTTACCTGAGATAAACAATACAATATTTATCAAAAGGAATTACTGTTGACTTTAATGTCTTCTGTTAAAACTTCCTAAAATACTAAAAAAGCAGTAACTCACTTGTAATCCCTAATTCCTTCTTCAGAAGCTATAATACGTTCTCTCAGGGTGTTCAGCTCTGTCTGTGATTTTCTACTGTTCTGGGCGAACTGTTTCTGTTATTTGCTCACTTAGCTGCTCTTGAGTTCCTTTCAAGCTGGATTCCATTAGAAGAAGTTTTTCATCTTGACTGGCAAGTTCTGGAGCTGAAAGATTTTAAAAAAGCATTGCATTTTAAAATCAAACCTAGATGACATTTTTGTTTTAAATATAATACAATGCAAATCCCTGTAAGAGCTAGACAAATGCTTGTTTTCAGAAGAGCTTCATTCAGTTTCCAGATATTTCAAAGAAAATAAACCACCACCAATAAATTAATAGCTGACTTAAGTATCTTCACATGCACTTCAGTAAAGTCAAATAAAGATAATTTAGTTCAATATTTCTGAACATTAAACTGCAATCAAATCCTACTAGATATGTAGAAATTCAGTATTTAACACCATTTTCAAGCATACAGCTATTGCGTTAACATTTCATGAGGTAATTTAATCTAGTATTT
>NC_052624.1:234906787-235036787 GCF_016161935.1 Mauremys reevesii | reverse complement strand
TAGTCAGCAAGGGCTCAAAGTACTGGGCAAAAATAATTTTAAGTAGATTATCAGTCATTGTTGAATGGCTGCTTGTACTGTACAATTCAACCTGCAATACTGTTTGTAACTTATTTTGGTTTTGTGGATAATATCCACTTGAGAAAAGCTTTATGTCTTCAGTTCACAAATGTGTTACAGATAGAGCTCTAAAATTCTATATAATGGGCATTAATCACATCAGATCAACAAAACAGTACACTAAAACAACAACAACAATATAAAAATTGATAGGTTCAAATAATAATTTCTGTTGTCAGTGAATTAGCTGGCATTCTGAGACAGAATTAGATTTTTAACTAATTTTTTACAAATATCTTACAGTATGTGTAACAATAAAGTATTAAGGTATGTTTATTTTGTTTTGTTAAAGTTGCTGTCTCCAGCTGCAAATTCACCCTAAAGCAGAGCAGGGAACCTTTTTGTATTCATTTGATTACAGCAATCATATATCCGTATGACTGCGAATTCTATTCTATTAGACTGTGCCAAATTCACATTTCAATAATATTACTATTTTTGTACATTATTACCTGTCTCTCTGTACTGCTTATGCACATCCTGCAGTTCCTGATTTAGCTGCTGAATCTCAGTTCTCAGTATGATGGCTTCTATCTTCTTCTGATTCTTTTCTTTCTGTGTGTCCTGGATACTTGCTTTCAGTTTCTTGACCACACTGTCAAGGTGCTCCACCTCAGCAACTTTAGCTTTGATACCTTCCCTTGCCTGCAGGAGATCAGCTTCAGACTTTGTCAGAAGGTCATCTCTTTTGCGTATTGCCTGTGAAGACAAAAAACATTCCAATAGTGCCTTTTATGATGTACTTTTTATACTGCATCCTGCTATTTTGAGCTATAGGATACATGAAATTATACAGCACCTCATTAGCAACTGGGTCAAATACCCACATCTCCTCTAGGATCAAAAAGTTACAAGGAATTTAAGATATATAAAAAATTGTTGTAATGCTAAATCTTTTCTTCAATAAATATATCATTAAACCAATACTTATAAATCCAAAGACAAAGAAAAATATTCCACATAATTCTGACAGTAAGAGAAAATATATATGCTTTGATCTAAATGAATGCTTTTCCTTTAAAAAAATTAAAAAGAAATTTCATAAAAATAAAAAAGGTATTTAACCTCTTGGAGCCACCATCTCCAGTGCTCTTTGGACTGGCACTATAGCAAATAACTGTAGATTACTGTGTACATAGGGAAATCTCAGCACCAAAGAGATAATACCATTCTATTCCACCACCCCTACCCAACTACTTAAACTTACTATCCCTATAAAATACAATAATTATAACATTTTAATTTTGTGTTTTAATGTTATTCTAAGATGCCATGTAGAATTTTGTCTTTAAATTAAGACAAACAAAAACATTTTCCTATAAAATGTACTCTCATTTTAAACTGCGTGCACACATTTTTTAAACACATACTGCAATTTTATTGGTTTAAGTTTCATATCAATCATTATTGGGTATTCATGAATGACTGCGCTTTATTGGCTTTATGCCACACCTTGATTCTCTATCATGCTCCATCTTGCTTCTTTTAATCTGAATATTTAGTACTCTTTCATGTCTTAATTACAGCAAATTGCGCACAGTTGGCACCATTTCTTGAAATTAATCCCAGAGTACTTTGTTTCTGTCAAGCACAGTCAAAGCCTTAGAGAATAATAGTAAATGTTATTGCAGATCTAAATTTAAATGACTGTCTATGTATTTAACTTAAGCCTTTAATTATTCGTGCTGTACTGTTTTTGGTTCAAAATGATAATATTCTTCATTGAGAATGTAAAATTGGTTTAGACAACTTGAAACCTGCAATGTTAACATGACAACAATTATTTGTATTAACATTTTTCAGGTGTGTAAAACTTAATATACAGTAGATAATATACAGTCATAGTATACATTCTTATTTCATTCTATTGCTCCAGTCAATAATAATAAACTCTAAATACAGGGAAGATACTGTTTTTGTTTTGTTTTGTTTTTTAAAATCATTTCCTTGTTTTTTGTATTTTTGGGGTTTTTTACTGATGGTTGTTAAATGTAATCAACATTGTTTCACTGCTAGTGAATCTTCAAAATGTTTGCCTACAAAACAGTAAATTAAAAAAAAAAATCTTCCATAGACTATCTCAGAAAATTATAAGCATTTTTTAAAAATTGTTATAAGAGTCAATTTAACAACTATGAAAGTACAAAAAACAGTATCAAGAAGTATCAAGGAAACAATCTTATCTTATGTTTCAACAGTATGGATATTATGTCACTAATTAAAAAATAAACATTTTTCATTGCATGTATGTTTTCACATAGGAAGCATTCACAGACTAATGTAAAAAGTCTGGGCCTATGTGCCTTTGCTTCCATAGCAAAAGTACCATTTGGTAGGTCTCTGACATTGCAAATAACTATGAATGGGCTCTGCAGTTAAAAATGGCAAATATATTTCCTAAAATCTCTACAGACACATCAGATAAAATCATATTACTGTATTCTTTTTGTTTTTTTATCAACATGCATTTTGAAATAATTGTTTTCCCAAATGCTAATATATCTTCAATTTAGAGACAACCAGAGACGTATGTACTTACAAATTTGTGATAAACTATTATTTCTCTAGAATTCATAACAAAAATATATATGAAGTAATGTATACCCAGCTCCCTCATAGCCTCTCTTGCAATGTGATTTTTCAAGAGAGAGCTGTTTTGCTCATTCTCATAGCAAGAGCATACCTGATCTTTTTTACTACAAAGTTTCTTGGCATCTGTAAGGTCCCTTTCAAGCTGTGTTATCTGCTGTTCTAGCTGAGCAAGTTCCACTTTGTGTTTCTGCTGGGAAGCTATTACATCCAGATGCAATGACTGTAAGGTCTTTCCTAGCTTTTCAGTTTCAAGAACATATTTTTTTTTTGTTGGTCAAGTGCATTAGCAGATTCAGCTTTTTGTTCCCATATGATCCGTTCACATTCTTCAACTTTGGAAGATTTTTCATTGTATTGATATTTCATTATCTCAAGCTTCTGTTTAAAATTAGAAATTAATGTGCATTATACCAGATGTCCTGGTTCAATTAGCTATTACTTAAGAAACATAAATTATGGCCCAGTTTCCAAATTTCAAAAGTTTAACATGTTGCCACTTGTGATTTGTTTTAATTGAATATGAATATTTGAAAAAAAAATTTATTTATGAGTAAATTCCCATTTGTAATAATAAAAAATCATAAAAAGCAGCACTATATTATTCATCGCCTATAGAAAGATAGATAATATTGTTATGCTTTAAATTCAAAGTTAAATTGCTCATAGCATAGCAAGTTAAAAACCAACCACTAAGTTTCTAAGCTTCCTACAAGGTATTTATTTATCTTTTGTAAAGACTCAGTATGTGCAGCTACTGCATTAAACTATACATTGAACTGTCCATTAGTAGACTGGTATTCTGTCAAATCAGATTATAGTAGAAATATGGCATCTTCTTTTTCAGAAACCTTTAAACAGGACCCGAATATATTTTCATACACATACTTGATAAGATAATGATCAACCATTAATAAAATATAAATAAAAAACATGGTGCAGCATTAAAAAAATCCACCTCATTTTGATGACAGTCAACTTTATCCTTGAACTTTTGAATTATTTGTTCATGCTGTTGACTGTATTTCTTGCTTGTTTTTTTAAGATCCTCTTGAGTGGAATGTAGTGCCTTTGTTCGCTGGTCAATCCTGTCTTTGAATGTCTCCGTGTGGTTATATTTTTCTTTATACCAGTGTTGGCGATTCAACATTTCAACTGCAAGAAGGTGAATGGCTTCCTTTTTCTCATCAGCCTGTCCGGTCAACATCACAGGTAATGACATAATAAATAGATTATTGTGGTAAAGTGATTAAAAGCACTGAGGTAATTATATATAAGAATATCTGTAACTCTTTCAATTATAATATTTAATTTGTTCCTAACCAAACTATTCAGCTCTAATACATAAATGAGACTTGAGACACCTGAGTTGTGGGCTCCTTATGTAGGATATCATTTTTCTTTCTTTAAATATTCACTGATTTAATATTTAGTTATGTTTTTTTTTCATGTATTGTGTTTGCTTTTTGGAGTTGTGTTCCTTAGTTTCTCAAAGTAAGCAATAATTTTTCTGTTTCAGAAATGATGTATTTCAGGACTAAAGCAATACATTCTCTAAATATGTAGGTGAGTAAGATAAATACTTTATCTAAACTTTATAGATGTATTACAGAGCTGCTGGTTGTAGCTCACACTTAAGGTTGAGTTCCATTTATTATGTATTAAAAAAAATACAGTATCTTCCTGAAACTTATAACACTTGAGTAAAGAACACATTTTCTGATCATTTGTACATAATTTCATTAGTTTATGAGTTAAAAATAAGTAACAACTGGGTCTTTTAAGAAATTTAGCATTGATGTCAGTTGTTTTGTTCTGAATTATTCATAATGGAATAATACAGACTCTTCAAACTTTCCATATAGTTAGAATTAATTGAAATACTGGGCAAAGGCTATAGTTGAAGAAATGAGGATGTAACTAAGATAAATAATTAATGTTGTATCTAACTATTAGGATTACATAGACTACACATGGGGCCCCGTCAATAGTTCATTAACTCTGAAGTAGAGCCTTTGTGACATCAAAGGTAACTGAACAAATCACCAACCTTCCTCTACAGCTAATTTTGCATGCAATAACTCTCTTGGTTGTAATGAATCAGTGGTATGAGGGAGACTAAACACATGTCGGGATTACTTGGACCCACTCTCTTTAGCAGTTCTGTGGCTCCATGCTACCTTAGGCATCAGTGATTGAAAGGTTTCCCATGGTACTGTTGCCTTTGCTTCCCTGAGAAATAAGGCAGTTCTACTTAGGGAAACAAGGCAGGCGTGTTGGGAGAACTCATAAAATGAAGAGACATAGAGAGTCAAAGAATGTGCTTCTCCTACCATTCCTTTCAAAGAGCTAGTTTCTCTAATAAGTCAACTGAAAATTAAGGCCAAGATTCATCAGTACACTTCATCTGCTTTGTGCTTCTCCAGTGATGTAAAGTAGCTGTAAACCCATCTTCAGTAGTCAGTGTCCTCTAAGTGTGTTGTACCATGGGATCTGCCCTAAAATAAAGAAATACTGACTTAATGTTGACACTGCAGATCTTCAAATGATTAGAAATAGGACATGGTAATATTCTGTTTGGGTTTCTTATTTAGTGTCTATGTATGACATTTGTAATAATTTTTTAAATAAGGAAATTCCAAGTAAAAAACCATGAAAGTAGAGTTAAAATTGAAAAAAAAATGTAGGGGAAAATATATAACAGAGCTATTGTAATTATCCCAAAACCAAGCATTTCAAACCTAGGAAATTCTGAGTGAAGGTTACATTTAAAAGAAATCTAAACATGCTAATATATAGAAATGTACAATTAAAGCACTCAAACAATCTTAACTCCCCCTCTGAAGTGACACTGTGATGCTGGGTATTTCCACACCACTTTGGTAAGTGGCATTGTAGGTTGGGGGGACTTGTGCCCTCTCTTTGCCATGAGTCTCATTCTCTGGGACATTAAAACTATGGACTTCCTGTTTTGACTTCAAAACTACCCTGTTTTGGTTTCCTAAGGCCACTTCCTACACTAATCTTATGGTCTCCCTTAAAACTCTTCCTGGTCCCAATTCTTTCCTATATGAAAGAATAAATAACACTTCCTTATTCACTTTCTCCACACCATTCATGATTGTCTAGACCTCTATCATATCCCCACTTAGTCATCTCTTTTCCAAACTGAAAAGTTCCAGTCTTTTTCATATCTCCTCATGACAGAAGCTGTTTAATCATTGTATTGCCTTTCTCTGTACATTATCCAATTCTAATATATCTTTCTTGAGAGGAGGCGACCAGAACTGTGCCCAGTATTCAAAGTGTGGGTGTACCATGGATTTATATAGTAGCATTATGGTATTTTCTGTCTTATTATCATCTCTCTCTTTCCTAATGGTTCCTAACATTGTTAGCTCTTTTGACTGTCGCTGCACATTGAGTGGATGTTTCAAGAGAATTATCCATAATGACTCCAAGATCTCTTTCTTAAGTGGTAATAACTAATTTAGATCCCATCATTTTGTATGTATAGTTGGAATTATGTTTACAATGTGCATTACTTTGCATTTATCAACACTGAATTTCATCTGCCATTTTGTTGCCCAGTCACCCAGTTTTGTGAGGTCCCTTTCTAACTTTTGCAGTCAGCTCTCAACTTAACTATCTTGAGTAATTTTGTATCATCTGCACATTTTGCCACCTCACTGTTTACATCTTTTTCCAGATCATTTGTGAATATGCTGAACAGCACTTATCCCAGTACAGATCCCTGGGGAGACACCACTATTTACTCCTATCCATTCTGAAAACTGACCATTTTTTCCTACCCTTTGTTTCCTGTCATTTAACCAGTTACTGATCCATCAGAGGACCTTCCCCTTTATTCCATTACTGCTTACTTTGCTTAAGAGACTTTGGTGAGGGACCTTGTCAAAGGCTTTCTGGAAGTCCAAGTACACTATATCCACTGGATCACATAAGACCATAGGAATGGCCATACTGGCGAGGCATGATTTCCTTTTACAAAAGCCATGTTGACTCTTGCCCACTAAATCATGTTCAGCAAGGTGTCTGATAATTCTGTTTTTTACTATAGTTTCAACCAATTTGCCTGGCAATGACGTTAGGCTTACCAGCCTGTAATTTCCAGGATCACCTCTGGAGAAGCTGATTTAAATGATAGGTTACATACCACACTTAGTAGTTCTGCAATCCTTCAGAACTCTTGGGTGAATACCATCTAGTCCTGGTGACTTATGAGTTTGTTCCAAAACCTCCTCTATTGGCACCAATCATGAACTTCCAATCATTGAACCTCATTATACCTTTTTCTGCTAGACTATAGAGCCCTCCACTAACAGAAGTCTTTTCCCTATCTAGGTACCTTAGATCATGATCAAGTCACTTCTTAATCTTCTCTTAATTAAGCTATATACATTGAGTTTCTTATGTGTCTCATGGTATGGAAGGTTTTCCAGACCTCAAAACATTCAGATAGCTCTTTACTGAACCCTTCCCAATTTGTCAAGTATGGACATCAGAAACTAAATACAATATTCCAGTAAGAGTCTCATCTCCGCTATATACAGAGGTAATAACATCTCTATACTTCTATTCAATATTTCCCCTGCTTATGCATCCCAGGATCACATTAATCCTCCTGAGTACAGCATTTCACTGGGAGCTCACATTCAACTGATTATCCAACAAGACACCAAAGTCCTTTTCTAAGTCTTCTTCTTTTGAAAATCAGTCCCCCATCCTATAAGCGTGACCCACATCCTTGGGTAAGATAAAGAATGTATTTAGAGCCATTAAATGCATGTTCTTCAAGTCAGCTCACTATACTATATGATCTAGATCACACTCTAGAATGACCTGTCCTTATCATTATTACCACTCCACCAATTTTTATGACATCTGCAAACTTTAATAGTACTGATTTTATATTTTCATCCAGATCATTGATAGACATTGAATAGCATTGAACCAAGATAGATCCATGTGAGATGTATTAATGTGAGACCTCACTAGAAATGCCCCCATTATATAACGCTTCCCTTTTAACAATTACTTTTTGAGATATATCAGCTAGCCAGTTTTTAATCCAGTTAATATGTGCTGCACAAATTTTGTATCGTGCTTTTTATTTAAAAAAAAAAACAAGATCTATGTGGTACCTTACTGAAGTCTAAAAATTGTATATCAGTAGTTAACTGTATCAACAAAACTTGTAATCTCATTTAAAAATAATATCACATTTGTTAGATAAGACTTATTTTCCACAAAACCATATTGACTAGCATTAATTATGCTGTCACCATTTAATTTTGTTATTAGTTGCACCCTGTGTCGTTCTTTCCATGATTTTGCCAGGAGGATGGATGTCAAGTTAACTGGCCTCTAGTTGCCCAGGTCATACTGACACAAATTTAACTTTCTTTTAGCCCTCTAGAACTTCCCCAGTATATCAAATTTTGTTAAATGTCAGCATCAGTGACTCAGAGAGCTCCTCAGCTGATTCTTTTAAATCTCTTGGGTACAAGTTTTCTGAACATACAGATTTAAACATGTATTGTAGGCCATTGCCCTGTTTAACATCCTCCCTATTACTACTGTAAGCTATGAATACTTCTGTTACAACTTCAGCCAGTACCCTGGTGTGAGGTCACCAGACTGTTGCTATCAATCAGCTGCTGGGCTCCATGTGCTTCCAAGACAACTGGGTCTGGATGGAGTCTTGTCACTGCTTTTAGCTCTGGATTCACAGGACACATTCCCAGACTCAGATTTTCTGTCTGCTCGGATGTGGAAAATCTTCATCCAACTGCCCTAAATCCTGGAACTCTGTACCTGAGATCTCCCATCCCCAGTGGCTTACACATGGCTCCCTCAAAGTTCCAGTTGTTTACACATGCTTCTTCAGAGTTTCACCTAGGCTCTGGGCACTCCACACTTCTTATTTAACTCCTTTTGGGGACAATGTGGCAGGATAGCAAGAAATACAAACTTAACAAAGTGATCTTTTAAACACAGTCTTTTCTCTTAAAAAAATCTGTTGAGAGGTTCAGATCTTTGGAAACAACTAAAGTACTAAGATACACCCTCTTCTAGTCTGAGCCAATCCTTCTGTAAGTCTGAGATTCGTTCACATGTCAGGCTGGGCAGACTCTATTCTTCCCTCTCTCCTCTGCAAGTCCATTTTTACGTGGTGTGATGATTGGCCTCCTGCACAGAGCATCACCTTGCTCTTAACTAGAATCTCTGCCTGCTTGCCATGTGCTTTCCTTATTGTACTTGCCCCACCTGTGAGCCTTTACATAGAAAATATATTGTTCCATGGAGATGGGCCAACAGTTGAGACACAATCAAAGTCAGTGGCTCCTAACTGCAGTCCTCGTGGCTTCTCGGGGCTTGGCTACACTTGAGAGTTGCAGCACTGGTGGAGGCTTTCCAGCACTGCAACTTAGTAACTGTCCACACCTGCAAGGCACATCCAGCGCTGCAACTCCCTGGCTGCAGCGCTGGCTGTACACCTGGTCTGCTTGGGGTATAACGAGTGCAGCGCTGGTGATGCAGTGCTGCTCGTCAAGTGTGGCCACACACCAATGCTGTTATTGGCCTCCAGGGTATTAGGAGATATCCCAGAATACCTTTTCAGCCACTCTGCTCATCAGTTCGCACTCTACTGCCCTGGCCTCAGGTGACCTGCCCTTTAAATGCCCTGGGAATTTTAAAAATCCCCTTCCTGTTTGCACAGCCAGGTGTGGAATGCAATCAGTGAATCTTTCCAGGTGACCATGCCTCCACGCGTCAAACGAGCCCCAGCATGGAGCAATGGCGAGTTGCTGGACCTCATCAGTGTTTGGAGGGAGGAAGCTGTGCAGTCCCAGCTCCAGCCGTAGGAATTATGATACCTTTGCCCAGGTATCAAAGGCCATGCTGGAAAGGGGCCATGACCGGGACGCGCTGCAGTGCAGGGTTAAAGTAAAGGAGCAGCGGAGTGCCTATTGCAAAGCCCGTGAGGGAAACCGCTGCTCCGGTGCTGCCCCCACGACCTGCCATTTTTACAGGGAGCTGGACGTGATACTTGGGGGTGACCCCACTGCCAATCCGACGACCACGATGGACACTTCTGAGTGGGGTGGGGGAGAGGAGGAGGAGGAGGAGGGGGTGGGAGGGAGGAAACCGAGAGTGAGGGTACTGGGGTGCAGGGAGACACCCCAGAGTCCCAGGAGGCATGCAGCCAGGAGCTCTTCTCAAGCCAGGAGGAAGGTAGCCAGTCGCAGCAGCCAGTACTTGGTGAAGGACAAGCAGAGGAGCGGGTTACCGGTAAGCGGCTTTTATTTTCAGGATGGAAATGTTTCGGGAGAGGAGGGGGGGGTTAAGGCTGCATGCATGCATGCCTAGATGTGGAATAGCCCATTGATGTGGTATATCACGTCGCGGTAATCACCCTCGGTAATCTCCTCAAAAGTTTCAGCCAGAGCGTGGGCAATGCGCCTGTGCAAGTTTATAGGGAGAGCCACTGTGGTCCTTGTCCCAGTCAGGCTAACGCGTCCGCGCCACTGTGCTGCGACGGGTGGGGGGACCATTGCTGCACACAGGCAAGCTGCATAGGGGCCAGGGCAGAATCCGCATTGCTGTAAAAGACCTTCCCGCTCTTCCCTGGTGACCCACAGCAGTGAGATATCTTCCAGGATTAACTCCTGTGGAAAATGCTGGGAGACTGTTCAGTGCAGATGCCCCCTGTAGCTGTTTGCTGTCCCCAATGCACAGAAACCCCTGCACAGCCCTGAAGCAATCAGTCCTCCTTACTCACCATTTCGTGGCTCCTGTGGGTTATGTGCACTCTGTTTGGTATGGGAAAAGTATGCTAAAGTGAAGACTGTAAACTCCTTCACTGTGTGGGAATTACTGTCTGGATGACATTATGAACAGTGCTACCCCTGTTAACTGTTGCCATTTTTGCCTTTCCAAAAGCGACCTTGACTCTGGACTGCCCATCTTCTCGATTGCACAGAGACTACAAAACCTCAGGAAGAAGCCACGAAAAACCAAGGAAGACATGCTGAAAGCAGTTATGGATCAGTCTGCCAGAGAGAGAGTAAAAACCTGCAGGACTGGAGAGAAAGGGAAAGCAGGATCCGCCAGAGAAACGCAGCGGCCAGGAGGAAAAGCACAAAGCAGCTGATAAGCATCCTGGTGCGCCAAGCGGACTCTATCCAGTCACTCGTAGCCATGCAGGCAGAGCAATACCGTGCCGGCCCCCACCCCCAGCCCAAAGCTCTTTCCCTTGTGCCCCAATGTCAGCTCCAAACCCCCTTCCCCAGCATCCAGGTTCTTACCTCCACCAGCTGCCTCCAACACCTGTACATTCACCAACCAGTCCTGAGAACTACAACCCTTACCCTCTGCACTCAACCCCCATCACCATGCAGTATATGCACCCTGAAGAACCCCTGGAGAAATACCCCTTCCGATTAACGTACTCGGATGCTAGGTGGGGGGTGCCAGAATAGGAATATGCATCCCATCTATCGCCCCTCCACAGTTAGGGAAACCCATTTGTGCAAAGCCATCCACAATGTCCTGCACGTTCCCCAGAGTCACGGTTCTTCTTAGCAGGATGCGATTAATGGCCCTGCAAACTTGCATCAAAACAATTCCAACGGTCGACTTTCCCACTCCAAACTGGTTCCTGACCGACCGGTAGCTGTCTGGAGTTGCCAGCTTCCAGATTGCAATAGCCACCTGCTTCTCCACCGTCAGGGCAGCTCTCAATCTCGTGTCCTTGCGCCGCAGTGTGGGGGCGAGCTCAGCACACAGTCCCATGAAAGTGACTTTTCTCATCCGAAAGTTCTGCAGCCACTGCTCGTCAGCCCAGACTTCCATGACGATGTGGTCTCACCACTCAGTGCTTGTTTCCCGAGCCCAAAAGCGGCATTCCACAGTGCTGAGCATTTCCGTGAATGCCACAAGCAATTTAGTGTCACACGCATCAGGCGACTCGATATCATCGTTGGACTCCTCACTGTCACTTTGGAGCTGAAGGAATAGCTCAACTGCCAAACCTGATGTGCTGGCGACATTCATCAGCAAAGTCCTCAGCAGCTCGGGCTCCATTTCCCACAGAAATCGCGCTTCACAGAGACTCACAATGGCGCCAAACGTGGACGGAAAAACTGTGACTGCTGGGATGTGAAGTGATGCACCACGGGACGTTGGGACAGGAAGCGGAATGACCCGCACCCTTCCCACAACCCACGGCGCCAAAATGGGATGAGGTGCTCTGTGGGATAGCTGCCCACAATGTACCTCTCCCAACAGCGCTGCAAATGCTGCAAATGTGGCCACACTGCAGTGCTGGTAGCTGTGAGTGTGGCCACACACCAGCGCTGTCCCTACACAGCTGTACGAACACAGCTGTAACTCCCAGCGCTGCACATCTGCAAGTGTAGCCAAGCCCTCAGTGACAGTCCATCAATAAGGTGTTAGGCAGCTTTCACTGGCAGGGCTGCTGTATGGAATGCAATTCACCAGGCTTGTCTTGGGCAAGTTTAGACATATGTTCACTACATAATACAAGATGGAGTTCATAATTTGATATAGATATGTCCCATTCTGTCACAACTTCATTCAGCTTCTTTCCAAACACACAAAAGTGAAATATTTACTGAACACATCTGCCTTTTCTGCATCATTATCGACAATATTACCCTCCCTATGTGTCAACACACTCATGCCTTTGTTAGGATTTACTTTGTTTCTGATATATTTTAAAAATTCCTTCTTACCATTCTTAACCCTACTGGATATAATTTTTTCACTTATATGTTCAGCTTTCCTTATCAACTGTCTGTGTTTCATGACTGATAATTTATAGTCACTGCTATCAACTTCCCCCATTTTCTCTTCCTTTCTTAGCCAGGATTTTGTTTTAACTGATGAATCCTCCTTTCATGACTGCAGAATTGTAGGATTTGGGCATGTAATAAAATTTTCTTAAACAACTCCCAAATATTATTCACCCTGTTTTGGTTAAGCTTTTCCTTCTAATCAATTTTGTTCATAACTATTTTCAGTTTTCCTCATGTGTAATCAATGCACTAGATTTCAGGGAGTTATAACTATGTTATGTTTGAAGAGTCTGCATTATTCTTTGATTAAGCTCACTTTGGACCAAAAAAAGAAAATCCTTTAGGGACCCATTTGTAAGTTAGTTAAAATCAACTTATTTATTTGGAAAATTCATTCTGTACTTAAAGAGTAAGTGCTATGATTTTGGGGAGGATATACTGTATTTTTTCATTCATAAAGTGGTGGAGTCCCTCTTTGAAGTGTAAAACTCAGTTTAACATTAACTACAGAATCAGAGTCAGTGTTTACATAGTATTTCAAGTCACCATCACATGCTCCCTCTTTTTGGTGGGACACAATAAAGCAACATTTTGCCCATAGCTTAAAAACAGAACCAGTCAACTAGCAATCACAGCAGAATCCAGTTTTTAGCAATGAGATAAAAAAGAAAATTAATGTTCTAGTTTATAAAATTGGTATTACAAAAAACTAGCAAAACAAAACTTAAAAAAACAGTTAATGTATCTTTGCACTATAAACAAACAAATCTAAAGTTACAAAAGGTTTAATTATAATTAATCAGGTTTCAATGTATGATAACATGAGAATAAAAATATATGGGAAATTAAACTCTGAATGCTAATAGATAAGAAACAGATACTCATTTTCTTGATTTTATTTGTAGGAATTATCTTGGTCATAGTTATCTTTTCTTGTGTAATAGAATCTACGCCTATCAGCCAAGGTGAAAGTCCAGCAAAGCCTGAGTTTTATATGCAATCCACTAAAGGGCAAAATTGTATGAAAAATGAAGAAAAGCAACTAACTGGCTTTTTCAAGCTCAATTCCTGAACTCAGAAGACAAAAAAAAAAAAAACACTTTCACCTCACAATTTTACTAATAGAATCAAGACCAGCTACGGCTGTGGATTCTATTTCACTGAGGTTTAATATATATGCAATTTCCTTCATTACCTCTTTTGATCTGTTTTGGAGGCCATCTCTCTACAGATTCTGAGGCCATAGCCCTATTGAGACTTCATTTAAAATTGAAATAAATCTTCACATTTGGAGATTAACACTTTCATACTATCACACCAAGACACTGTAGCCCTAAAAATGTTGTAATAAACAAAACTGTTCATTTTGTATTGATAAACTTAAAAAAAAATAAGGGAAGTTCTTAAAAAGAAGGTTCATGTTTAAAAATAAGAACTATATGCAGAGCTGAATGTATTACACTGTAACTTCTGTAAGAAATACTAGCGTAGCATGACTACATGTTTCTGTGGCATTCTGGAATTCTCACTCCCTGCTCTGAAGAATGTAACTGACTGAAATGTAAATAAAATAGGGAAAAGATGTTATGTTTTGAAATTTTTCCTTTATGAAAAGTTTTCAAAAAGCTATTTCAAAGGGCTGTTGTGATACATTGCACCAAAACCTGTATAGAGATTAAAGATTATAGAATTAAAGATAGAAGAGACCTATTAGGTGATATTTTCTCTCTCTACTGGTGAAGGATTATTCCCTACAGAACATATAAATAGGGTGAGAAGATAAAAGGAATTGTGATCCAAGGCAAAAATACAGTAGGTCATAAAAATAGCTTAGAGAAAGACAGTCTGAGGATGTGAAAGTGTTACCCAGGGTTTCTGGAACCCAAAATACTGGTAACTTAATTGTTTCTCTCCAGGGTATGTCAGGAATAAATCAATGGGGGCATAGCTCCTCCGTCTAATAAAAGATTGATACAAACAAGAGTGCTTTCACCTAAAACTACTTTTTTAATAGGTCTCAAGCACACGTACACATATGCTGCAGGAGTAGGTTCGGAGCATTCCAAACGTTCCAGGGCATCCTTCCTTCCATCTACCTACTGGGGAACTTGTGTGTCAGATCCTTGCCCAAAGCTCAGACTGCTCCAAAGCACTTTTTCTAACTAAACTTTTCATAAATGTTCTCCAAACAAAGCACATTACTCATAATAGCCCCTAACAGGCTAACAATTTCCCTAGCAACAGCCAACAACAGTTCATTATTCTCCTTATCAGCAAAGCATTTCTAATTATAACAACAATGAAACTTACATATCAAAGACACCAAAAAACAAAGTTGGCTGTCCAAAGGTTCCATAAAAATAAAAGGAATTTTAACTCTCTGTCCCAACCTCCATCTGATAGCAGAGCTGCAATCATGTGACTGCATGGCCTTGCCTCCCAGGGCCTAAGATTATCCCTAGCTATGTGATGTTTGGGTTTCAGCTTATAGTGGTTGAACATACAAAATGGCTGACTGCAGTACTGTCAAATTTGGGGGTACATGCAGGAATATCAAATTTGGGGGATACAAAAGGGTCAAAAGCCAGAATAAAGGGTCAAAGAGATTGGTCTAGTAAATGTGGTCAGAGGGGTGAAAAAATACCACTTCTTTTTTCAAGATCTACCTCTACAATCCTGTGCATGCCCTCAGAACCATCTAGAACAGTAATGCTCACTGAGGCTGTACAAAGCGTCCTTTGGGGTTGCAAACTGAAAAATTCCCTTCTGCCTCTAATTTCTATAATTTTACTTCTTTACTGTGGATATTGATACTATTGATCACAAGATCCCATACCTTCTTCTGTAAACTTAAAAAAATTAATTTAATTATCTCTGAACTTATTTATAGTTCAACCAGTTATTCAGTTTTTCATACAACAGAAGCAGAGAGATTGCCAGAAAACCATAGAAACAGTCACTCTGTCAGCTACAGGGTTCTCAGTCATACCAGCAAAACAGAGCCTCCAACACCTATATCCCCATCCTGGAAAAAGCCTTAGGATTCCTCCAGGATCAAAATGGTCAGATACTAGCAGGAGCCAACTGGAGGAGATTCACAAAGGCATTCCTCAACCTGCTCTGGAGATGAGTCTTTCAACAGCCTCCAACCTCTCACATACACACACTGTCTAAACAGTTCCTGGGTCCCTCTGAAGAGCCTCAAATGGGGTTTTGCCTCTTTAGATATAGAGACAATCATCCTTTCCAGCTGCCCATTCTCTCAGGAGGCGTTACAGGAATGTTTGGGTTAAAAACCCAGCCACTTTATGTCAGATCTTGTTTCACCCAATAGAGGGAAAGGAGGAATCACAAACACTCAACATTTCTTCTGTTGAATAGGTTCAATAGACTCATTCCTTATACCACAAAATTTCATGGGTCCCCATCAATAAAGAAAACAATCCTAGGAGCACCACAAAAAGGAAACAAGAAGTCCAAGGGCATCATAGATCTCCCTTCTCTGATACCAGTTCTAGCTTCTTTTCTGAAACTGGGAACTGTTCAGAATCCACCCCACAAAGAATCACCTCAAGGGGATCAAGGAGTTTCCTTCATTACAAATGTATGGAAAAACTGCCAGCCTTATGAATACCTTGACTTCTCTCCTCGCATTACCAATGTCATAGCTTTACTTCTAACATTTCTAAAATCCACCCCATCGTCTCTGTGCCTACTCCTAAAATCCTGGTTCACACCACAGTTCTCTCATCTAAATTACTGCAGCCTCCTTATCTAATTCATCTAAAATAACCTTTTGTTCCTGCCTCTCCAACTGCTTCACCTCACTTGAGGCCCTTTACTGGAACCCTGCTTTTTTCACCAGCAATTTAAAACTTTGACCTCACTTTCAAGGCACTGCACAACTGTGCTCCTGTCTACATCTCTGTCCCTGTGAAAATATTACCCATACAGTATGGCATTTTCAAAATTGCTCAGTATTTGGCTAAATCTACTCCCATTAATTTCAATGATTGCAGTGGTAAGCCAACACTGAGTGCTTTTGAAAATCTTACCTATAGTGTCAAGAGTCTAGATCCACAATGGCACTTAGGCATCTCAACACTCAGATTTACAACACCTAACTTGTAGGTATGTTGCCCCCCCAGTGGAATTCGCAGCCATTTCCTATTAATTGTATGGGGAGAGTCAGACACATAAAAACAGGATTAACAGAAGCCAACAAGATGAATATGGAGCGACCTAAACAAGCCAATATGAAATGTTGAAGTAGCTACATGCCTAACTCCAGGCCAGAGGGATGCATCTCCTGCCACTTAGAGTTAGGTATCTAACCTAGGTCAGCTATTTGTCACAAAGAGATTGAGAGTTCCCTGTCCTTTATTACCCGTAGCTCTGTCAAGGTTCCTTCCCCACTCTGAACTTTAGGGTACAGATGTGGGGACCTGCATGGACACTTCTAAGCTTAATTACCAGCTTACATCTGGTATCGCTGCCACCATTCACAAGCACTCTCTTCTTTGGGTAGCCCTGAGAAACTTCACCAATTTCCTGGTGAACACAGATCCAAACCCCTTGGATCTTAAAACAAGGAGAAATTAACCACCCCCCCTCCTTTCTCCCACCAACTCCTGGTAGATCCAGATCCAACCCCCTGGGATCTAAAAACAAGGAAAAAAATCAATCAGGTATTAAGAAAAAAGGCTTTTAATTAAAGAAAAGAAAGGTAAAATAAAACCTTCTGGGAGAGATTAGCATACCAGCTACTCTCACAGACAACAGATTCAAAACACAGAGGATGTTCCCCTGGTCAAAAACTTAGTACACCAATGAAAATATCCCAATACCCAATTTGATCTACCTCTAATTGCACAAGACAGGTTACAAAGAAATAAACATAAACCTATTTATTCCTTTCTAAAACTTACTACTCTGATAAGAGGCTGGTTCCTTGATCTTTTTCACTCCAGCTGAAACTGAGACTCTAAACAAAGGAAAACTTCCCTCCTTCCTTTTGAAACATCTTGTTCCCCCATTGGTTCCTCTGGTCAGGTGTCAGCTAGGCTAGGTAAACTTCTTAACCCTTTACAGGTAAAAGAGGCATTAACCCTTAACTATCTGTTTAGGACAAGCTCAGATAAATAAGTATATATTTTTGGGCCAGAGGAAGAAGGAGAGAAAAATGAAAACATAACTCTCTTGTTGCTTGTCTGCAATGGTTAAAGAACTCACCTGGGCTGTGGGAGAGTTAGATTCAAATCCCTGTGCCAAGGCATATTTAATTATTTATATAGAGTGGGATAGCTTCAGCAGGACAGATTGAGAGTACTCCACCACAGAATATCCAATAGCCTGATGGATAGTGCACTCACCTGGGATATAAGAAACCTGGGTTTAAGTCCATATCAAGCTGAGTGGGCATTCAAAAGTGGGTGTCTCACATCACAGGTGAATGATCTAATGATTTGGGTATAATTGGACACACACTAGCCAGCCTGCTGCAACAATTCCCAACCTGTTTTCTCTGGCTGTCTTTTGTGGGGAACCCAGTCTTAAGCATGCCTACCAGAATGGCTTCTGCAGGTGACTTAGGCAGGGAATGCCTAGTTTGAGAATCCCTCCAGGGCCTATGCATGAGCTAGGGTTCTGAGAAGCTTGTGGTATCAGCATTTAAGGCAGTTTCACACATATCCACCATTGATAACTTAGGCAACAGCTTCACAAAGGAGTTGAGGATCTCAGTGGTGCCCAAATGTTGGACTTAGATGGGACATGTGGCTGTGAGATGAAAGCAACTGTGAATTAGCAATGAAGGGAAGAAGGCAGGGAGGTTTGGTTTGGGTTTATTTCCCTTTTCCTTAACTTTCAGGTAATCTACAATGAAGAACCTGCAAAGGGAGGAAAACAATGTGTTTCCAACACTATGCTAGCTCTTCCTCTGCCCGGACCTATGGGCCCCCGTGACAGACCAGCATCCTGACTCTGGACACTTCCACCCAGGCCTTGACTTGCCAGGAATGCAGCCTACATATCCCCACTGATGAAAGCCAAGCAAGGGAAACCACCTGGTGTTTGAGGTGTCTGTTTGTGGAATCCCTCAAGATACAGGTAAGAGAGCTGTAGAAGGAGATGGCTTGTCTGCACAGCATCCAGGAGCTCAAGGACTTCATTGGCAGGATGCACATGGAAACATCTGGGACAGAGGATGCTTGCTGCCTACAGATGACTATAGCAGCACCAAAGGTGGAAGGAGAATCAGCTGTCCTATTGGAAGAAAATTGACTGCTGCTGGCTGACTCAAGTAATAGGCAGAGCTCCACCTCCCACCCAGGTCATCCATTCAGCAAGGGGGAAGAACCACTATGCTGTATTGGCATCAAAAAGTGAGCAACAGACCCCAATGTCCTAGGAAGAGGAGCCACCTATGCCATCTCCCTCAAGCTGAGAGGCTCATGACCGCTGCACCCAAGAGGAACAGTCATAGGATGCTGGTGGTTGGGGATGTCATCTGATGACCTGACATGATCTCCTGGGAGGTATGCCTAGAGCCCACATCCAAGACATTCTAGAAAGGTTTACCAAGGCTCATCTATCCCTCTGACCATTGCCCCATGCTGCTTATCCACATAGGCACTAATTATACTGCCAGGTATGACCCAGAGCAGATCAGCAGTGACTTCAGGAATCTAGGAGCAAGGGTGAAGGAATCAGGTTGTATTCTCGCCCATCCTCCCAGTTCACGGTAAGGGCCCAGTCAGAGACATCCTGGAGAACAATGTAGTCTTGGAAAAAGAAGACTTGGGGGTGGGGGTCGGGGTCCTGATAACAGTCTTCTCATATGTTAAGGCTCTTACAAAGAGGATGGCAATCTATGTCCACTGAAGGTAGAACAAAAATAACGGAGAGCAAGGGAGATCTAAGTCTGATATTAGGAAAAACTTTCTAATTATAAGGGTAGCTAAGCTCTGGAATTGGCTTCTAAGGGAAGTTGTGGCATCCCAGTCATTGGTGGTTTTTAAGAACAGGTTAAATAAACACCTGTCAGGGATGATCTAGGTTTACTTGATTCTGCCTCAGCACAGGGTGCCTTGATGACTTCTCTGGTCCTTTTTAACCTGACATTTTCATGGTCCTATGATTCTGTAAGTGGAATTTAGGCACCTATATCCCTTTGTAAATTTAGCCCCAGGTCAAAGGGAATCTGACTCAGATACTAGTTCAGCATTGGCTATAATAAACAGTTATTGGGACATTTTTCTAAATGTGATATTCACAAATTATTATAACTCTTTTACAGATTCCTAAGCCTTTTGCCCAGCCTGTTGTGTACTGATCTCATACTCCATTATATAGCAAGTAAATCATATTAAAATACAGGCATATATTTTTTCTCACATGAGTAACCATATACAAAACTATATCAACATTGGTATTTTTCTTCTTTATAATGACAAGATATGACTGATATCAGGCCTTCACTTCAGAGCTTAAGGGGAAAGATTCTTGGGTAACAATGCAAATGACAAGGAAAAATCCACCCAGAAATTAATTAGGAGATGGACACAGTGTTTAATCTTCTGTTTTCTAATGTATGCCTTTTAACTCTGGCATAAATCAATGATACATTTGATTTTAACTGAGACTTTTACCTAGAGCTGTTATTGCTGAGAGCTTATTTTCCAATGTATTTGAAGAGATGTGTAGTTTCATGGTTAATTTCTTATTACAGTATAGTACTTCACCTCTTGATTCCTTCTTCAACTTTGTATTTGTTTTTCCAGCGCCTGAACGGCATCTGTGCTAGCTTGATATTTCTGTTTGAATATACCAATTGCAGTGGCAGAAGCTTTTGCTTGACTGTCATTTCCCTTCATCTTTTCTTCAAGGGCTCCAGTATGCTGTTGTAAACATTCCACTTCCAAGTTCTGCTTCTGACAGTTTCCTCATATTGCTCAATCTACAGGAAAATAACGACATTAGTAGAGCTTAATTAGGAGAACTGCAAGGTAAGGGAGCGTGCACTAACTAATAAATGTCTCCTGTGGTGCTAATAAGCTTGTTTTTTTTTTTAAATGCTTCTCCCAATTAAACAATTTACTACTATGTAGATTTTGCTATTATGTTAGAAGAGACTGTTTATTTGAGACATATTTTAATAATAAATAAATAAGTGTAGTATAAATACACAAATGAACTAGATATATGAATTAGATACAATTTTTAAGACTATAGTGATACTATACAGTGAGTGGATAATACTTTTATTTATTTACATTAAATAAACTGGTAAAACTAGTCATCTGCTAGACACTAGAGATGTCTTAATGGGTTGCTTCTACAACAGATTTATACTGTTTATGATCTAGCCATGTGGCCTCAGTACTATTATAGTAAAAAAGAACTTTCAAGAAGATACACCACTATTTGGTTACATAGGCACGGAGTGCTATCTGTCTTCTCCCACTTCATTCATTAGCCTTAAATTGGGGCGGGGAGTTGTCTTCAGAAAATATATAAGCTTACTTAAGAAGTTGCAGCATTCCCTACACTTTCCAGTGGAAGATTGCAAATAATGAGGAAATATCATTAAAGGCAAATGAAAACTTGTTAAAAACATACATAAAATATGTATTATTGCCTAAAACAAGAGATACAAGGTGAGTGGCGTCATATCTTTTATTGGACCATCTCCTGTTGGTGAGGGAGACAAGCTTTTGAGCTTACATAGAGTTCTTCTTCAGTTCTAGGAATGTACTCACAGTGCTCTGTGTAAGCTTGATAGCTTGTCTTTCTCCTCAACAGAAGTGAGTCCAATAAAGATATGATCTCACCCACTTTGTCTCTCTAATATCCTCGGACCAAGACAGCTACAACAGCACTGCATATGTTATTACCTAAAAATGTCACACCTAGAAAAAGATAGAATGGAAGCAGTGTATTTGTGAAGATCAGCATTCTCAGAATGCTAATTACTAGTCCATTACTGAAATTTCTCTATAAGACACTATAATCAACAAATAGCGACTTTTTGAACTTAAAAAACTGGGAAAGTGGACTTGAAGATGAAATATAGAAGAAAAGACTATACAGCATTAGTGGAGTTTTAAAGTAGCATCCAAACATTATTGCTAAGGCTGCAAGTCTGTCACGGAGGTCGCGCAAGTCACAGATTCTATGACTTACCGTGGCCTCAGTGACTTCTGCAGTGGCCAGTGCTGGCTCAGGCGCTGCCCAAGCCGGACAGCCTCTGGGCCAACAGCAGCAGTTTGGGTGTGCAGGAGGGGGCTCAGGGCTAGGGGCAGGGAGTTTGAAGGTGCAGGGAGGGGACTTACCTTGGGGTGGAAGTCTCCCCGACTCCCATTAGCATGGTGCTGCGGCTCCTAAGTGGAGGGACCAAGGGACTCTGTGCACTGCCCTTGCCTGCAGGCCCCGCCCCCACAGCGCCCATTGGCTGCAGTTCCTGGCCAGTGGGAGCTGCGCAGGCAGCGCTTGTGGTGGGATCAGCGCCCAAAGCCTGCTGGCCTCTCCACCACCTAGGAGCTGCAGGGACACGCAGAGCCAGGTAGGGAGTCTGCCAGCTCCCCCAAGCCCTACTGCCACCACAAATGGGGGGCCCGGGCTGCACGTTGCTGCCTGCCCCCCTCTCTAGCAGCAGCGGGGGTCCTGGGCCACCTCCCCCAGCACCTACAGTGCCCCTGAACGGCCCCCGCAGAGCACCCGCAGTCCCCTGCCCAAGTTTTTGTGAAGGGTATATAGTAAAAGTCATGGACAGGTCACGGGCCAGTAATTTTTGTTTACTTCCCGTGACCTGTCCATGACTTTTACTAAAAATACCTGTGACTAAAACGTAGCCTTAATTATTGCTTACAAGTAAATGGAGACTGCCATCAGCATAGAATCTTTCATTAATGGGAATATAATTAACACAACTGGGGGCAACTACATGGCCATGTGCACAATCAGTTTATGGGCCTTCAGAAACCTGTTTGGTGCAAGCACACAAGAGAAAAGTTACATCACAATCCATATTTACAGTCTCTTTCGAGTCTTGAACCATAAAACACAAAGAGCAAATTAAGACAGAACTAAAAAAGGTATATATATGAAAGACTGTAACGGAAGGATAAGAGTGCTTCTAACTCATATCTGTAGAAAGTCAGCTACATGACTTGTGTATTGTAAAGTTTCAAAAATTCTAAAGCAACTTTAGATTAGAATCATATTCCAAGAAGGAAAGGAAAGAAAGAGGTTAATACAAGTTTGACCAAAACCAATGATTTACAGAGTAATTAATTCTGGGGTACATCAGCTCCACAACCACATAAAGGGACTTAAAATGTTGAGCTGACAGCAAGTTAGCAGAACATTTATAGTGACATGGATATATTGAGAGTAAGTGCTGAATTAAGAGCACCTGCAGAGAGAGAGAGAGATCCTCAGCTGATGCAAATTGTCATAACTCCATGGATTTCAGCTAAACTATGAAAATCTGAGGATCTGGTCTGATGTCTTCAAAATATTACAATTGCTTCCAATTTTTCATATTCATGAGCACCACAGTTTAGGGAGGGAAATGAATTGAAATATTTGACCTAACACTTTTCATCTGAAAAATATATGTGGTATGAATACAATTAAAAACCCACTTTCAGTATTAAAGTCAGGACACTGAATTTGTGTGGTGTACTTTTAAATTTTAAGGCTTAATCCAAAAACTATTGAAGTCAATGGAAAAATTCCCAGTGATTCCAATGGGCTTTGGATTAGGTCCATAGTGTACATTACTACATTAATTGTTATTCCACAAGATCACTTCTAATTATCTCCCCTCAAGTAATGCAGCATTCTTTTTGCACATATTCACATTTACTATAAATCCCATGTTTTTCTTCTATTCTACAAATCTTTATGTTCAATAATGTGCACATATGATGCTTATAAAAGCTTAATATTGTACCTTAGATTTAGTCATGCATGTGATACATTCTTTGATTGTGCATTTAAACTAACACTACTTTTTTCAAGTAACACATACAATTTCTTACTGGAATGTTAAAAGGTTATTACAGATAAACATATTTTCAGTAGAACAACAACAAAAATATCGAGAAGAATACTTTTACAACTCATTTCTGAGCCCGTGGGTATTCTTTTTGTGCTCTTGTAGTTTGAGGATATTCTCTTGGAGTTCTTCATTCACAGAGTTTATCTACTGCTATAGATAGGGTGACCAGATGTCCTGATAAAATTGGGACTGTCCCAATATTTAACCCTTTGTCCCACGTCCTGATCAATGTACGATTGGGATTCCATTTGTCCTGATATTCAGGTAAGGAGGTGAGCAAGAGGGAGGTGCTGACTCCGTGAGTGCTCCAGGGTTGGAGCACCCATGGGAAAAATTGCAGCCAAGCTCCCCCCTTCTCACCTCCTTCTCCCCTCCTCCCCTCAGCACACCACATCCCTACTCCTCCTCCCCTTCCAGCGCATTCTGCCACCTAACAGCGATGCTTAGCACTTTCCAGGAGGGAGTGGGGAGGAGTGGGGACAGGGCACACTCAGGGGAGGAGGTGGAGAAGAGTCAGGGCAGGGGCAGGGACTTGGGGGAAGGGGGTGGAATAGGGGCGGGGCGAGAGTGGTGCAGGGGCAGAAAGAGGCAGGAGGTGGGTGAGCACCCACCCAGCAGAGGAGAAGTCGGCGCCGTAGGGGTGAGTGGCGGGCAGGGAGGGTGAAGAGGCAAGCGAGCAGTGAGTGGGTAGGCGGGGGGGTGAGGAGGTGAGCAGTGGGTGGGGGACCGAGGAGGGATGCAGCAAGCCAGCAGGGGGGCCGGGGGATGAGGAAGGGTGCAGGGGGGAAAGCAGGGAGGGGGCAGATGTGGGGGTGGAGCCTGGGAGGAGCAGGCTGTGGGCGGGGCTGACAGCACCCCAATGTGTCCTGATATTTTAGCGTTGTGATCTGGTCACCCTAGCCAAAGAACTTGTTCTGTGATTCCACCATTCTAAATCAGTATTGTGAAATGTTTTTGCAAAGTCCAGGCAGGAGCGCCGCCAGCTTTTTTGCCACCCTAGGTGGAGGAAGGTCCCGCCCCCGAAATGCCGCCCCTAACAGAGGCGGCAGAAGGTCCGAACACTGCGGTTGCTGCCCTCAAAATTTTTAGCACCCTAGGCGACTGCCTAGGTCGCCTAATGGGTTGCGCCGGCTCTGAGTCTGGGTCAGACTGTAGTTGCTCTATTGCTCTCACCTGGTTCTGAATTAAAAAAACAAAACAAAAAAAGGATATGGCCATAATATACATATTTATTGATTTTATAAATTATGACAATTCTATAGCCCTTTAGAGCATACACTAAACTCTTATAAATACATAAATAATTCAATGACCAATGTCAACATAAATAGACTTCCATCCCACAAATTGAACTATTATGCATACCTTATAGTTAACTCCACATTCCTCAGGCAAAGATATGAGAAAATAGATGGGGTTTACGCTGTGTTCTGTTGGGACAATTCAGTTAATGAATTTCAGGGCTAGGGGGGTCCCCCACTAAAATTCCAAGACATTAAAACCTAGAGCATATTATCAAGATCCCTCCATAAAATGTCAGTTGTCATGGTGGCATGTAGGGAGTGCAAAAGTCTCTCAGGTACCATATAAGGTGTTAGATATCAATCTCAGCAGCTTTAATTGCACCTGCAAGAAACTAGCGAGCTACAGCAGTCTGAGCTCTGACAGTCAAGCTGAGTTATTTCTTTGAAATGCACTGTTAATAGTGAGAAAGAACATGTAGACCAAGTTATGTTCTTAGTACACTTGTGCATGCTCCACTGTCCATAAAGTATGTCCTCAGAGTCCATGGAAATGCATAAGTGTAATTTAGGATATAAACAGGCTCCAGTATTACTCCCATGCATGTTTAGAACTGGGCAAAAAATGGGGGGAAATCCACAGATTTCTATATTTTCAGTTCTTATATTTTGTAACAGTCCTAATTTTATTTTCCAAATGTTATAAATTATTTTCAGAAACAGAATTTTCCTATTTTAAAACTGGAACATTTTGAAAATGTAATGTTCAAATTTAAACATCTACCTTCTAATTAAGCTAAGTTATTAAATGATGGAAAGTGATAATACTGACAATGGAAAATGTACACTGAAAAAAAAAACAGCCAACAAGCTAAATTTTTCATTCAGAGAGTCCACTGAGATCCTTTCAAGACAGGATAACTTTTCTTTAGAAAAAAAATCAGACAAAAGAAAAGAATAAAACAAAAATACAAAAAAACCACCCTTTGAAATGCTTTCAAAATAAAAAAAAACATTTTAGAAAAATGGGCAAATAAATTAATTCAAAAAATTCCAAACACCTCTCTGCTGGTAATGATGTATAATAAGGAGAGAAGATTTAGATTTCAGCTTAAATTGGTAGGACTACCAATTAGGGAAAAATAGTCTGTTTACTAATGAATAAAATAATCTGATGCAGAGCCTTTGAGAAACAAACTATGTGAAATACCACAGTTCAATTTTTACAAGTAGAAATAGAACTGAATTTTAAATCTAAATGCTTAAAAAACAACAGATTTTGAAAGTAACATTCCATGACATTAGCGGGGCCAAAGAAATTTCCCTCCACTATAGTATCTATGATATTCTAACCAGCAAAACTTTTACTCCTCTTGAAAGCAAAGTGGAATGGTTCTTGCTATGAGGAATTTTCAGTCTTTTTCGCTATTACTGATAATTGTAAGCAACTGGCCCTTTATGGGTGGCAAATGTGTTCAGAGAAGACAAATACAGTATCCTTCAACTAATTTTTCTTCCTGAGGTTCTGGAAATGCTTGGCATAGAAGAGTTCTGGGCTGCAGCCTATGAACGTCACCATTTACTCCTCATGACTGGCAAAATCAGGTCAGAGGCTACTGAGGCCAGTGATAGTTGAGATTAATTTCTTCCTAGGATCTTTCAGAGTTTAACTTCCTTCAAACAAAGTAAGCCATCTTTTGTAAAGGAAAAAAGCAAATCTGTTCTTATTCATTTTACTCCTTGTCTATCCCAAATAATACAATTGCCTGCTTAATAGGATGCATAATACAGGAGAAGAAATTCATTTTGATGTTAAAATCTTTCTGTTGAAATTAAAATGTACCTGTTTCTATACACTTTGTACAGAAAAGTTTGGACATGTGATGGACAATTCTATTAAATTAGCATTTTCTTATGTAAGAAATCTTCCTGTTCATCCAGCTGTAGCCTAAGCAGTCTTTGGAAGCCAGCAGAGTAAGTATTCTATGTGAAGTTTGTTTTGGAAACATCACACTGCAAAAATCAACTGAGTCCAATTATTGGTGCAATTTCCTTCTTCCTCTGCCCCTGAATCCCCCCCACCACCACTGTTTAATTTACAACAGAAAACATCATGCAAAAATGTGTACAGTACTCAAAGGAAAATATAAACATAACACACCTAATTGCAAATGGCAATGTGTTACAGATAATACTGAGGACACTATTAGGGGAAGAGAATGTAGGCAGAGATTTAAATAAAACACAAGTTGAAGCCAGTCAATTGACACTATTAGTCTGCTGCTGCCAAGAGAGGTAGGAATCACATTTCTGTTCCTTGACAAGGAGTCACTGCTCCCTTCCTAAGCTTACAAGAACCATCCTTGTGTGGCCAGGGCTATGCTTGTTGGAATGTGATTAGGCCCCATGCTAGACCAAATGGTACTGTTCCAGACAACACAGTTGGCTGTCTGAACTGCAGATCTGATCTGTTCCTGCCCACAGTTGTCATTGCGTTCACCTCTTCTGAAGTAGGAACCACTGTGAAGAGTTAATCCTTCTTTCACTGAAAATATGACAGGATCCATAATCTTTCTTACAGTGTTTCCTCTGTACAGGTCCTTTGGTGGATCACAGACTTCAGTGGAATGTTTTACTCCCCTATTCCCAAATCACAAGTGATGATCCATACCCCATTTTTGCAGCATTAAGCTTCACAGACTCCTTCTCCCGCAGGTGCCTTGGCTGGTGACATTACTTCCAATGGGGTGTTACAGTTTCTGGTCTTTACTTATCCTTCTTTGGAACATTTGCACCAACTTTTCCAAAGGTTCACTTTTCCAAGAACTACTGGTTGTCTTATTTGGAGCTTTCTGTATCAATGAATTCATGCCTGAATTTTCCTGGATAGTTTGGGTCAACTTCACCAATCAAATATCTCAAGTAGGCTGGTAGGGCCATCACTTTCATGTTTTTTGTTTGTTTGTTTTTAAGACCATTCAGAAAAGTAGGTTGCCTTGTAAATTAATTCATGATTGTGTTCACATGAAAGTCTGTCTGATTAGAGCCTCTAGCTGTTATGTTCCAATCAGTCAGATGTATCTGACCCACTTCTCTTGCATGAGGAAAGGAATCTTCTGACCAGATATCAATTTAGTACAGAGATTATTGGGTGGAACTTGGAATAGATTCATTTAGGATCAGAGCACCCACATCTTAGGCCTTGCTAGGTTTGGGCTGCCACAACATCTTGTCCCACGACTGTTAACTTTCTAAACACTTCCAATTATTCTGCAAGGCCTTTAGTATAGACAAGTGCCTAAAGAGTAGTAATGAGCCTAGGTTATTGTTATTTTGATGTTCTATTTTATATTTTCTCTTTGTTTGTCTAAGTCCATAAATTGCAGAGCTGGGTTCCTCCCTCAGAGTGAGTGGGTTTCTGGCTAGCGCATTGTCCGCAGGCAAGTAGCCAGTAAAAGGACTGGGTCACAGGTGTGTTCCGTCAGCATTCTAGGCTTTGTAGCATGCAATTGTCAAGCACCACACAGGCACAGAGTTCTATAGCAACTCAAGACATTCCCCTCTAAACTGCTGAGGAAAATTGTACCAGGAAAGCACCAAGCCTCAACAAAACACCAGGCCACAATACACTAGTGAGGCCCTCAGCCTCTACTGCTGATGATGCTGCAGCAAGCCCTTTTGTACTCATTGAACTGTGACTCCATTCCTCAGCTTTGGAGAACTAAACTACAAGGAACTCAAGCACTGATCCTCAGGGTACCTCACTGTTTATCTTGGATCTCCAGATCTTCTAAGGCCTCAGGCTCTCATAACTCAGCGAGTGAGCCTAACTGCCCTCTGAAACAGAGTGGCAAATGCTTTCACAGTCTAGGGGCAAGGATCTCCTAGATCAGAGGCAAATATCAACTTGAAAAAACATCATAGAAAACGATAGCTAGAAAATCATAGATAAGACTCAGTAGTGATTTTCTTGCCTGTAAAGAAATTCTAGTTCTTTCTAGGATAACAGTAATAAATTACTACTAATAATAATTTGCACTTAGACCTAACATTTTATGAGGAACAAAATGTCTTCTGCAAAGACCAATGTGAACTAGTGCTTTGACATTTTTAACTGCTGAAATCACTGTTTGGCTATTGAAATTTTACTCAGATATTCCTGATATAAGAATGTACACCACTATGTTTTTCAATGATAAAAAACAGAGTAAAAAGTATTAAAATAATATCTGTAATGCCCCACTGAATTATATAATATCTGTTCTATTTGAATCTCCTGTTCATGCTCTAGTTGCTGGTTCACTTTCTCAGCTTGTTTTAGTCCATCTTCCTGTTCGTTGCATTTATCCCACTGCTCACATAGCTCAGCCTGGAGACTTTTCACTTTCTTGTTAAGTCTACTGACCTCAGCCTCTTGAATATTCTGCTGTTAAACATGATTATGTGTAATGAGTAACACATACAGCAATAGGTGCATGTTTTAGTATTCATTCATAGAAACAATGTTCTGAGACTCCTAATTTAACTGATTTTAAAAGAAGTTGAAATAAAAAGGTAACTAACCTGTTCTGCAACGATTGTTCTTTGAGATGTGTTGCATGTGTCCATTCCACTCTTGGTGTCAGTGTGCCCAGCACACATCTGTCAGGAACTTTTTCCCTGAGTGGTACCCATTGGACAGCTCAAGCACCCCCTTCTGCCATGTGCCTCTGTGTGCAAGTATAAAGGGCAGAGCTGCTACAGCCCCCGTCAGTTCCTTCTTGCAGAAACTCCAATGTAGAGGGGTAAGAGTGTGGGTTGTGGAATGGACCTGTGCAACACATCTCAAAGAACTACAGTTACAGAACAGGTTAGTAACCCTTTTTTTCCCCTTCAAGTGATTGGATGTGTGCATTCCAGTCTTGGAGACTCACAAGCCATAAGAACAGGAGGTGGAATCAGAGTCAATTTTAATAAAGATTGGAAAACAACTCATCCCACTCTAGCATCCTATCTGGAGTCTTGAGCCTCAGCATACCAGGAGGCAAATGTATGGACCTAGGAGCAGGTTGCTGCTCTACAAATATCAGCAATTGGAACTCGTGTCAGCAAGGTTTCTGAGACCAATTGCAACACCTTCAAATGAGATGAGACTCTGTCAGGCAGAGCAACATTAGCCAAGTCATAGCACATGTATAACATAGGATGCAATCCAGGAAGAAATTCTATGTGTGGAAAATGATTCTCTTATTCTGTCTGCCACTGCTATGAACAGCTGGGAGGGTTTACAAAAATGCCTGATGCTGTCCAGGTAAAACTCTAAGACTCTCCTGACATTCAAGGTATGAAAATACACTCCCTCCCTGTTTGTATGTGGCTTTGGGTAAAACACAGGCAAATACATTTTCCGATTGATGTGGAAATGCAAAATCAGCTTTGGGATGAACTTTGGATGAGGACACTGGTAAATCTTGCACTTAAAAAAGATTTTACATGGAGGCCCCAACATTAATGCCCGCAGCTCCCCTATTCCTCTGCCTGAGGTAATAGCCACCAAAAATGCCATCTTTATCGATAGATTCAGTAGATAGCAGGTAGCCAATAGATCAAACAAGGAACCCATAAGTCTTGACACTACTAAGTTTAGATCCCATGGGGGAATTTGGTCTTGCGCCTCAGGGTATAAAATTTGACTTAGCCTTTTAAAAAGCTTTAAATGACCTTATGGACATGTTGCTAGAGGAAAATAGAACAATGTCCACTTCAGGGTGGAGTGCTGAAATAGCTGCCAGATGTACCTTGGTATTTCAGGTATATTGAGTACTCCAGAATATGTTGAACTGAAGAACTGGTCAGTGATATTCCATACTGGCAAGCCCAAACAGAAAAACACTTCCAGTTACTCAGGTGGTCTGTGAGGTTGTTCTGTGCCCTTGGCAGGTAGGATGTGTCTAGATCTATCAGGTTTTGAATACAGAACTCTCAGAGTAGAATTGCTTCTTGATTGAATGAAGAAGCGTGAACTCCCCCATGTTTGTTGAGGTAAAAACATTGATGTTATGTTGTCTGTGAGGACTAATGGCCTGCTTCTTCCGATCCACAATAGAAATACATGGCATGCTAGTCAGAGAGCTTTTAGTTCTCCGACATTAACGTGTAAAGCTGAGTCATCCAGTTAGAGAGGTAAGTAGCTCTTGTAGAAGGCTTTCCACTATTTAATAGGATCTCTTGAACATCCTTCCAGCAGGCCTGCTCTCTCGTGTCTAACCATAGAGCATCCATGCAGTTAAGTGAAGGGACTGTAAACTCACAGGTGACCATGATCCTGGGAGATTAGATCTAAATTGAGTGGAAATGAAGTTGGGGGTTCACTGACAACTCCAGGAGAGTGCAAAGCCAGCAATGATGGACTCATGCTAGGGCTACAAGTATGATTCTCGCCTGGTCCTGTCTTATCTTTAGTAATACCCTGTGAATGAGTGGGTTTAACTGAACCATCTGCAGGCAAAATATAATGTAACTAAGACATGAAAGGGAATTATCATCCACAAGCTAATCTGGTTACACAGTTAACTTCTAACAAGAGATAGATAAACACTTACGAATACAATTAGTATTTACCTCTAATTCTCTAACAATATAGGCTTGCATTTCAAAGGTCTAGTTTACCTAACATAGCTTTGTTAGATATTTATAAGAAGTGGCCCTAATTACCATTAATATACTTTTCTAATATGTCTTAAAAGGTTGAATCTGGGTCCTTTAGCCTTCTAGTTGCTTACCCTTTCTGACTCAGTGTCACAGCAGGAATGGTAGAAGAGTAGAGGAGCCTGTCTGATCACATCAGTAAAAAGGTGTCTAATGGAACCTGGGCTGTGACCGTGTAAAGAGCAGAACTGCTGACCCTTTTGTTGGACTTTGTCACAAATAGGTTTATTTGGGGAAACCCACACCAGTAGATGTATCTGGCCACATCTGGGCAGAAAGACCACTAGTGGTGACTCATAAATAATCTACTCAGCTGGTCTGCGAAGTTGTTCTGTACCCCTGGCAGGTAGGATGCTTCTAGATCTATCAGGTTTTGAATACAGAACTCTTAGAGTAGCATTGCTTTTTGACTGAATGGAGAAGCATGCACTCGCCTGTGTTTGTTGAGGTAAAAACACTGATGTCATGTTGTCTGTGAGGACTAATGGCCTGCTTCCCCTGATCCACAATAGAAATAGATGGCATGCCAGTCAGAGAGCTTTTAGTTCTCCGACATTAATGTGTAAAGCTGAGTCATCTGAGGACCATAGAACCTGTGTCTGTAGAGAACCCAGGTGAGCTCGCCATCCCAGATCAGAAGCATCCGTCACTAGTGTGGGAGCTGGCTGCAGGCAGGCAAATGGAACACCTACACATACATTGGCTAGATTTGTCCACCAATCTAGGGAGGTGAGGACCTTGGAGGGCATTCTTACCACATAATCTAACTGATGGCTGCTTGGTGAGTAGACAGATGCCAGCACTGCAGAGTGCTAAGGCACAGTCTAGTATATTGAACCATGTGGGTTCAAGAGGCCATGTGACCCAGACACCACAAACAGTTTCATGCTGTTGTGACCAGGTGAGCCTTTCAAACCTATATCAATTGATTGGATTGCCTGGAACCTGGAGTCCAGAGGAAAGGCTCTGGCTTAAGATCAGTCCAGTACAGCATATATAAACTCTATCCTCTGGACTGGGGAAACGAGAGATTTTTTTGTGTTGATTAACAGGCCCAGAACATTGAATATAGACTGAATCAGGAGTTAGGTGCTTAACTATGTCTTTGACACTATCCCTCTGCATTTGTTTTTTTTTAATCTATCTATCTATCTATATGTGGTTCCTTAGTTCAACAACTCTTAAGTTTAGTGTTTTAATAGCCATTACCAACATCAGCTTTTAAAGACTGTGTTGTTTACCATTACAGAGCAGATAATTTATATAAAAGAATACAGTACTATTATTTCATCCCAGCAGTGATGCTGTTATGGTTGAGAGTGAACTTAAATGGTAAGCCCTTCTTTTCAGATGCTAGTAACTTGTTGAAAAAAATACCCTTTGCTGACATTTCTCATGTTCTAAATCCCCAGAACTGACTATTTATGTGGACAATGTAATACAAATCAGGCCATGGACTTAAGCTGAAAGAGTCCTAATTGCCTTTAACTGATCCATAGTAGTACTACTACTAGTATTTCTAGTACTGTTATTACTAGTATTATGCTAGTAGTATTAAAGCTGCTGGGTGGCACTTTTACACTGCAGTACAAGAGATACTAGAAGATCCCAGCTGCATACCCTTTCTCAGTTTCTGCTTTGCAGCCTTCCAATTGATCATGGAACCACTTATCGTCTGTTCACATACTTATTTTTCTTTTAGTGCTGGTTATAAACTGTTAAATAGGATAAATATATTTTTATTTTATGTATGTGCTCAAATTTCATATACATATATTAACAGTTTTCCTGTGAAACTTAATATAAACAATTGTTGTTCTGCTCACAATTATATTTTCTTTGGCAGGGCCGGTTCCAGGCACCAGCAAAGGAAGCAGGTGCTTGGGACGGCCAATGGAAAGGGGCGGCACGTCCAGAAGGTCTTAGGTGGCAATTCGGTGGAGGACCCGCCGCCGAATTGCCACTGAAGAATGAAGTGGCGTAGTAGAGCTGCCGCCGAAGTGCCGCCAACCGCAACTTTATTTTTTTTCCCCCCACTTCGCCGCTTGAGATGGCAAAAAAGCTGGAGCCGGACCTGTTCTTTAGACACAAGTACATGGGGCTTTTAGAATGTTTCTAGCCTGACATTAAAAAACCCATAATTTGTGTTCAGTTGTTTATTTATTTTTCAATATAGTCACCTTTGACATCAATGCACTTGGTCCAGCACAGCTGCATTTTGGCTATGCTCATTTTGTAGACATCCTTGTTCTGCATGCCTGTTCTGAAGCTCCTCAACTGGTGTGATCACCTCATTATTATAATAAAAACAAAGGTCTTGCTTCAACTTGGGGAACAGGCAGAAGTCTGAGGGAACCAAATCTGGTGAATAGGCTGGATGGAGATGCTGCTGAAAATCACGTTTGGTTGTTGTGGTCATGGCAACCTGGGATATCTGTGGTGATGTGTTGTCCTGGAGAAGCAGCACTCCCTGACTAATCTTTCAATGATGCTTGTTCTTTAGGGCTTCTTGCAAGTGCAGCAATTCAGTGGCATAGTACTCCCCACTGATGGTCTTGCCTCTTGAGAGGTAGTCAGTCATGATCACCAAATATCATTAAAAATCGTGGCCATGATTTTACTGACTTATAATAATAGGAGATATACCAATCTCCTAGAACTGGAAAGGACTTTGAAAGGTCATTGAGTCCAGCCCCCTGCCTTCACTAGCAGGACCAATTTTTTGCCCTAGATATCTAAGTGACCCCCTCAAGGATTGAACTCATAAGCCTGGGTTTAGTAGGCCAATGCTTAAACCACTGAGCTATCCCTCCCCACAAAGAAGATGACTTATGCCATCTTCTAGAATTCCTTGGGAGGTGGAGACTATGAGTGCTTTCAGGATCAAAGTGGTGAATGCATGCCTCATCCCAAGACACATTCCTGCTCATTAATTTTTCTGACTTTCCTTGAAAACCTCTCCAAAAGTTCCCTGAAACTTGCTGACACCTTTCTCATGCCAAAGTCTTCACTGAGGATGGCGTGCATTAATCCAGTGCTGATTCCCACTGTCTCAGCTATGGGCCTCCCTGCTGAACTTCTGCCTTTCATCACCATCTTGTGGACTGTGTCAACTTTTTTTTTTGTGTGTAGTGGCCTTTCTGGTGCATCCTGACCTTGGCTCATCCTCAGCACTGATTCTCCCCTGCTTAATTCAGCAGCCCATTTTTTTTACTGTGGCATTTACTGGACTTTCTCCAGTTTGTCCACATCTTTTCTGAAATGAGGTGCCCAGACCTGGACAATATTCTCCAGTTGAGGCCATATCAGCACAGAGTAGAGAAGAAGAATTACTTCTTCTGTCTTGTTTATAACACTCCTGCTAATACAACCCAGAATGATTGTTTTTTTTGCAACAGTGTTACACTGTAGGATTATATTTAGTTTATGATCCACTATGATCCCCACATCTCTTTCTGTAGTACTCCTTCCTGCAGTCATTTTCCATTTTGTATGTGCACAATTGATTGTTCCTTCCTAAGTGGAGTACTTTGCATCTGTCCTTATTGAATTTCATCCTGTTTACTTCAGACCATTTGTCCAGTTTGTCCAGATCATTTTTAATTTTAATCCTATCATCCAAAGCACTTGCAACACCTCCCAGCTTGGCGGCTAACTGCATTGAGTATGCTCCAGACCTCCAGAGGACCCTGAGTATGCTCTAGCCCAAGGCTGCATGAGTTTCTTGGCAATTGCTAATGGAAGATGGGGGCTGCTGTGGTGCCAAACACCAACACTGTGATCAAGAATATCGTCTGTCCTGTTCTTTCAATGCTTCTCCTTGTTGGCACCCAGGCATCATGAAGGAGGATGATGAAGCTGTCTGACACGAATACAGTGAGGTGAGGAATATAGGGAAGAACAGGGAAAGTAGGGGGTGAACATATCAAGCATTTTTCTAAATGAGTTTCTAAAAATTATAGATGATAATTTTCTAACACGGAAGGTACTGTACCTAACACAAAGTAACTCTAATTTGGACTTTATTATAAAGGATTAAGGTGAATTAATCACTGGACTGAAATTCAGTACTTGCTTAGGGACCAGTGATCATGACGTGATTCCAGTCAATATGAGCAAACAGGTGATAGTCCCAAACAATAACTTCTCTTCAAAAGAGCTTCTATCCCAAAGCTGAGGAAAATTATGAGTGAAATTGATTGGGAGGAAAAATGTCAACCAAAATATGTGAATGAAAATTGGGAGTTCCTTAAAGAGAGTTTATGCAAAGAGCCAGGATTCCACAATAAAAAAAGAGGACAAAGCCAATCCTGGTTTAGTGGCAAAACAAAAGACAACAATTAAGGGGGGATGGATGGTAAAACACAAAACCCAATAACATATAACAAATGGGAAAAGGGGAAACATATTAATTTCTATAATTTAGAAGTTATGAAGTGCAGAAAATGGATAAGAAAATCTAAAGACATCAGGGAAAAATCCATACTTAGCATGACTAATGACAATAATGAGCTTTTAAAGTATATTAGGACCCCCCTCGCAAAAAAAAAGTCCTAGTAATGGTATAGGCCCATTGCTATGTGGAGATGGTAAAATTGTTAATATTGATGCAGAAAAGGCAGAAGTGTTCAATAACTATTTTTATGATGAGTCAATCAATAACTGAGGAAGTTGTTAGACAACATATGCTAAGATAAACATTGTTAAATTGGCAAGCCCAGATAACTTGCATCCAAGAGTCCTAAGTGAGATGACTGAGGCACTATCTGGCCCACTGATGTTAATTTTTAATATATCTTGGCACATTGGGGAAATTTCAGAAGACTGTGCCAATATTCAACAGGAGCCAGGGGAACAATAGGTTAATTATAGGCCAGGTTATCTGACATCAGTCTTAGGCAAAATAATGGAAAAGCTGATATGGGATTAAATTAAATAAGAATTAAAGGATAGGAAAATAATTAATGCCAGTCCATATGGTTTTATATAAAATATGTCTTGTAAAACAAACCTGATTTCATTCATTTATGAGATTGAAAGTTGGATGACAAAAGTAAGAGCATAGATATAATATATTTCGATATTTGTAAGATATTTGACTTATTACCATATGACATTCTTATGAAAAACTTAGCACTATATAGATATGCAAGGGAGGCAGCCAAGATAATTACTGGTACGTCCTTGTGGTGGATTCACCCACGAAAGCTCATGCTCCAAAACGTCTGTTAGTCTATAAGGTGCCACAGGATTCTTTGCTGCTTTTACAGATCCAGACTAACACGGCTACCCCTCTGATACTTAGCACTATATAATATCATTAGAGTACATGTTAAGTAGATACGAACTGATTCATAGACCTTAAAAGTAGTCATTGATGGGGAATCATCACTAAATGATAGTGTTTCTAGTGGGAATTAATACTAGGCCTGAGCTGTTCAACATTTTTATCAGTGATCTGGAAGTGCATATAAAATCACTGCTGATAAAATTTGCAGATGACAAAGATTGGAGAAATGGGAAATGATGGGACCAGGACAGTCACATAGAGATATTTTGATTGCTTGGTAAGTTGGGACCATTCAAACAAGATACAAATGGCAAAAGACAAATACATATATTTAATACAGCTGAATGCAAAGTTATTGTCTGTAATACAGGCCATACCTACAGAATAGGAGACTCCATTCTGGAAAGCAGTAACTCTGAAAAAGATTCAGGAGTCACAACAGACAAGCAACTCGAGATGAGTTCCCAATCTCATGCTGTGGCAAAAAGGGCTTATGAGATCCTTAGCTGTAGAAACAGGGGAGTAATGAGTATGAGTAGGTTGATTTTATCTGTATATGGCATTGGTGAGGCAGATACTAAAATGCTGTGCCCCGTTCTGGTGTCCACATTTAAAAAAAGGATGTTGAAAAATTAAGAGAGGGTACAAGAAAAGAGGCATGAAAATTATTTGAGGGCTGGAAAAATGCCTCAGTGAGAGACTTAAGAGCTCCATTTCTTTAGATTTTTAAGCTATTAGGGGCATGGATTGTCTCTTACTAAATATAAGTACGGTGCCTAATAACACAGTGAGGTCCAGATTTTGACAGGGGCTTCTGGGTGCTATTACAATATACTAGATATTTTAATCATATTTTTAAAAACATGCAAACAAGGTAAACTAAAAATTGCATTTTTGTAGAATATATAAAATAATAGTATAAAAATTTATGGTTTTCCTAAATATAAAATATAAAACATAAGATTTTCAGAAGACAATAATATTTTCTGCTAGCAATTAAGTTGTAATAGGATTTAAAGACATATATTGCACTTTGGAGGGAAAAAAATCAGTTACTTTTCTAGTAAACGTTACATTGGAGTAAAATGTAACCATTACCTTGATAATAATTTTGATGCATCAACTATCAAAATATATAACTACTTACAGCTTCATCTGCTAGGACACATTCTTTCTTTTGAGTCAAGAATGATGCTGGAGCTGAGTGAGTATGAATATGACATTGTCTGGCTCTACCGGAAGAAATACAGGAGACACTGCATGCAGTTTAATTAGGCAGCAACTTTATTATTACCTGTCTGGGAGTACCCAGAAGATTAAAGTGTACAGTGCAGGTAACCCCATGATCATTTCAATATCTAGCTGAAGGACTTCCATCAGCCCCACCTCTTTTCCATCCTGGTCCCCAGACAACCCATTGCTGGGACCTTACAATCCCGCACCCTCGAATGAGAGTTAAGGTGGGCTATAAAGGAGGTGGGGTTGGTTCCTTGCAGTGCCACTCATAGGAGCCCTGAACTCCCTGTTTCCCCTCCTTTAAATCCGTTACCAAACCATTTACCTGATCACTGCATCCCTTCCCTCCAGAGTACCTACACTGGACATCCACCACAAGGACGTACCAGTAATTATCTTGGCTGCCTCCCTTGCATATCTAGCCAGGTTCCCTTTAGGACATCTCCTAAAGCCTCCTGTAATATTGGCCAAAAATGTGCCAGCCCCCAAGATGAACCCCATCCTCCCTGAATAATTCTGGTGCCCCATATGCTAAATGCATATGCAAAATTACCAATCCCCCTAGGATCCCCATGAATTTGGCCACTTCCCTATTTACATATCTCCTAGACTTGTTGACCTGAGGAGGCTTCACAGCTCCCCACCACACCCTGTGTTTAATTTTCCCTGGTTTGCTCTCACGGGCCCCCACAGCCTACAGAGGAGGCATCAGCTTGTCCCATAACATGCCCCTTCTTCCATGCCACTTCAGGACTTCTCCATCACCAAGCCCCAGCTGCAAACCGTAATGTAACCTGGAAGCCCACCTATGCGCCCAGTAAACAATATTGTTCCTGAAGTTCCACACCATCATCTGCCTGGCCCATCTTCCTGCATCTGGAATGAAAACATGGTGGAAAATTAACACTGATTCCCTAACACTGATTCCCTCACGTACATTGTGTATGCTTCCAAATGCCAGTCCCCAATGGGCCAGGGGGCTAGTGCAATTCAAGCAATTGAATGAGTGGGAACCAAATTCATTGGCTGGGAGCCCTAGCCTCATCAATCCCTGTCTCAACATTGTAATGAACTGGTATGTTGTGAGGGGATTCCCATCACTGTGTATAAATAGGGTCCCAAACCTCCCCAGTCTTATTGCCATGTATGCCCTCAAAGCCTCCACAGGGCAGATCCAGAGTACAGCACCCTCCCTTGGGATTATGGATTCACCCCAGCTTCTTTGCATTGCATTCTACTAGAGTGAACATGATGAAAACTGATCCCAGAAAGAGACACTAAAATCTGCTAGGAAATGAAGCTCCGTGAAAGGAATACCAAGTACGTTTGTTCCCATTCTGCATTTCAAAGGGCAGTATACAGTATCTATTTAGTTTTGACTCTGTTTTCATGGATGAAAAGACTGGTGTTTTCTATTAACCTTTTTGGGGTTAACATTACCAGGAATTCTTAAGGTTTTATTTATGTATTTATTTAGGGCTTGATCCAGCAGGATGCTGAGCACTTATATGCATGCTTGATTTTAAGCATGTCAGTAGTCCCAATGAAGCCAATTATATACTTAACTTAGGCCAGTACTACACTGCACACCAATATCAGCACCACGTAAGATATGCATAGCTACACACCACAGTGAAAAGCAGTCTGTGTCCACACTGTGGTGTGACGCTACACATGTCCGTGAAAGCCTCTGGCAGGGGGAAAGACTTGGAAGTAGGGAGCTGCCAGAGCCTTTCCCCGCTGCCTCCCCCTGCCAGAGCTTTTCATGGCAGCAAGAAAAGGTTCTGGCAGCTCCCTGTGGTGGGGAAAGGCTCCACAGGAGAGCACCTGCCAGAGCCTTTTCCAAATGCCAGTCTTTCCCTGTGGCAGGGGAAGGCTCTGAAGTAGGGAGCTGGTGGAGTCTCTCTCTGCTGCCTCCTCCCACCCCCCACAGCCAGAGCCATTCCCCACTTCTAGGAGGACAAGCTGTGTACATGCTGAACATACCACCATAAGAAGTGTGCACATGCCTAACTGCTTTGATGGATTGGGGCCAGGGTGGTCAGCAGCTTATAGGATCAAGCTCATAGTGCCAAAATTATGCTAGATGCTTTATACATAAGTGAGAAGACAACGTCCCTGCCCTGAAGAGTTTAACATCTATGTATGAATTTAAGTGAGATGAATGTGTTTGATTAAATTCTAAACATTCCTTGAGAATACCTGTGAGTACATATCTTTGTCTTTTTTAACTATTTCTTAAGTTAGTTTAGTGCTTTTAGATATTGTTTTAATAGCCCCATAAATAGACGAGGGTTTTTTTCTTTGTTTTCTTTTTTGTTTTTTTAAGTCATTTCTGTGCACACCTGCTGAGTTTAATTGCACTACTGCTGGTGCTGATTGTAAGTAGAGACGGGGTGGAGGGGGTTGCTGACTGATTGGCTGTCATTACATTCAGTTTTATTGTCTTTTTCCCTTTCAGTATTAGTCTTACAAGTTAAAAGGGACTGTGAGTCTGAGGGATTAGGGACCTCAATGGAGGAGGAATCTTATGATCTGTGAGCAGAATAAGATGTGGTGTTTCCTGGATGAAGACATCTGAAGAGAGAACACGTGCACCTCTAGAGCATGGCTGATGATGTGACAGCCAAATTGCCACACTATGCAGCTTTCAGGAGAATGAAAGGTTTATAGGTGAGATATTTAAAGAGGTCACCACGCCCAGAGCATGTGGATCTGGAATGTATAAAGTAGAAGATAGTGCAGCAGATAGGACTTGGATTACTGTGAGCAAAAGAGAATAAAGAAGTCGTGGCCATTCAAAAGGGAAGGCAAGCCATGCAGTGAAACTGTGAGGCAGGTTCTCAATTCTACAAGAGCCTAAAGATTACAAAGAAGGGAATATATATCATCAAGGCATCATGGAACAACCCCCTACTCACGAAAATGGTAGAAATGGACACAGAAAAGGGACAGTTGGTAATTTGATAAATGTTGAGGACATGCTACTTTGAAATACAGAAGGATGGGCATGCAGTTGGGACTCAAAGACATATTTTGCAAGGTGTCAAGAAAGGTGAAAGGACTTCACGGGTGGACACATTCCCAGAAGGAATGGAAGAAAAACCCATAATTTTACTTTATGTTGGAGACCATTGAGTAGGTAGAAGCTGAAATAATGCTTGAGGAATTGAGAAGATAGATGGAGATTTTATAGAGAACAAACAGTAATACAGGGATTCAATAAGATTTTTCTAAAAAGCCAGAGAATTTAGTGGCCCAATCATGTAACCATCATTCAGGCATAACAGATTTCAAAGGAGGTTTTTGCCTCCATAAGGCTCGCAGCATCAGGATGTAGGCTTTTTCTTCTTTTGAATCAAGAGTATTAAATGGGAACCTCAGATGGGCATGCCAGTTCTAAGTGATAAACTAAAGATTTGGACCATGGCTTTAATATTTGATCAGTGTGGCATAAGAGTCTACAATACAAGTGAAGTCCCAGAAAAATCAGAATAGCTTTAAAGTCAGTACCTGGATATTATATTTGGGATTTATAATATGTGATAATCTCACATTTGTGTAAGGGGCAAAGCGTGGGCAAGGATGAAAGTGATAATTTTTGATAATTAAGTAACTTGTCTAAATTTCTAAATTCTAACTTTAGAATTATTGATGGAACTGCCAGACAGTGCTATAATTCCATTGGTACATATGCTTAATTGGTACACTAATAAAGATCTGCCTTTTAGGATGCATACTTCCATCTTCATACCAAAGTCACCTTCCCAAAATATTACAGATCAAGTTTGCCCTTGTTAGAAGATCTTGAATTAATTAATTTGATTTATTATCTCTTGAAAATTGTAACATCTCATGTTGAATTCGCTTTTTTAAAAAATTTTAAACTCTATTATCCAATCATTTTTATTTTGCTTTCTGTAATTTCTTATTTTATTTCCTATTTTTACTAATACATTTACAATAGCTATCCAGTCTGTACTTTAGCTAAGGAACAGAAATACAAAGAATAATCAGAAATGTGATCTAGATAAATTAAAATTACTTGTGTGTTTTATTTCATCTTTCTCACACTATCAACCTGGTATGAATTTGAACTAAACGAAAGTACAAACTTTTGTAGCCAACTATACAATCCCATACACCACTCTCTCCCCTCTGAGCAAATTGCTCTAATATAATCTTGAAGTTGACTTTTCAGGTTCTCTTTATATGTATGCACTGTAGTGCTTTACTTTGATAATCAGTGAATTCTGGGCAGTTTGAAATCTAAATTTACTGTCTTCATGGTTTTACAGTTTTATCTTTTGGTCCCAACATTAATATAATCTATAACCTAAGGGAAGGGGTTTTCCATACACACAGGAAATTTCTATTTCAGGGGAGGTCTGAAAAGTTCTATTCCATTCTGGACGAGAATTCCCTTAAGAATTCAATATACTTTCTAATTAATATAAAAATATTGGAATTTCAAATGGACAAACAGATGCATTTTAGTCTATTCTTTAATAAGTTATTTTTAATAGCAACTTGACTGATGTGATCTGTTTTTGATAGTATTTTTGTGGTGAGGTTATTTGGAAAATCAAGATACAAAGAAATGATTTATATTAATTATATTTGAAATAAAAAGCTTTTCAGTTTTAAACAATTACAAAATAGAACTGATAGTTGAATTTACTTATAGTTACTGGAAAAAGCTGACACACAATAGATGTATGTTCTGTCATACTGTGTTAGTTCAAGGGTTTGGACATAATGGAGATGAAAGAAGGATGTACAGTATTAAAAAGCTAAAGAACACTATGGGCCATGAATGGAATATTAAAGATGAAGAAATTGGATGGAAGTTGTTTAAGGCTAAAATATATGCTGTTTAAGACTGTTTAAAGCTTTTGGTCCAGATTCTGTAACTTTTACTCAGGTTTCATAGAGTTTAAGGCCAGAAGGGACTATTAGATCATCTACTCTGACCTCCTGTATATCATAGGCCATTAAACTTCTCCCAGATATCCCTGTATTAAGCCCAAAGACTTTAGTTAGACTGAAACATTTCAGTCCTCAGGATACTCCAGTGTGTGTCCAAGGCAGAGAACAGAACAAGAGAAACCAAGGTGCCACCAATACCTAAAGCCCCTCTCATGCAGGGAACTGAGTAGGTGCAATATGCCCAGATGATCAGAGCAGGTGAACAATGCCCATGAGACAAATCAAGGCAAAAAAAAAAAAAAAGGCTAAGGGCCCTGCCACCTGACTTGAGGGAAAATTCCTCCCTGAAAATTACACAAATCTGGTAATCAGTATAACCATGAGCCTGGGAGCAAGGTGCACCAGCATCCAGGAAGATTATATTTTTATATCTCAGAGCACTGGTCTACCCCATCCAGTGTCTTATCTCTAGTTTTTGCCAATCTCTGATGCTTCAGAGCAAGATGACCAACCCTCTTCCCCTCCCCCAACCCCCTACTGCCCCAGAATACATCTAGCCAGTTGTGCATCAGGGGAAAAAAATCCTTCCTGACCCCTGCAGGTGACTGCCTGTGGTCTTGAAAGATGAGATTTGATTATAGTAATTATATTAATGCAGTGTTATGAGCATGTTGAGAGCAATTTAGGCTATTCTGTTCAGGGCCACCCAGAGGATTCAAGGGGCCTGAGGCAAAGCGGGGGAGCTGCAGTGTTTGTACTCACCCGGCAGCAGTCCAGGTCTTTGGCGGTGGGGGGCCCTTCAGTCGCTCTGTGTCTTCTGCAGCACTGAAGGGCCCCCTGCCACCGAAATGCCACTGAAGACCCAGACCGCCGCTGGGCCAGGGCTCGCGGGGCCCCTGTGGGGCCCAGGGCCTGGGGCAAATTGCCCCACTTGCCCCCCCTCTAAGTAGCCCTGATTCTGTTCCCCCTAAGGTCCAGGAAGGAAGGGGATGGTGCACACATTCCAAGACCAGAAGGATCCACTATGATCATCCAGCCTGGCCCCTTCTACATTCATAGGCTGCAGAATTTTTCCCAGAATCTGGATTAAAGCATATAATTTAAATAGATATCTACTCTCATTTTAAAGAGTCGAAGTGATGGTGAATCTACCACCTCCACTGGCAAGCTGTTCCAATATTTAATTACCCTCACAGCTAGGAAATTGCATCTTATTTCAACGTTGAATTTCTCTAACTTCAACATTCAGCTATTAGATTTTGTTATGCTTTTGTCATTAAGGGTGATAAGCCCCCCATTAGCAGATATCTTTTCCACATGTGAATATCTATGCACAGTGATCAGTCACCTCTCAACATTCTTTTCAAAAAGCTTAATAAATTGAGCTCCTTACGTCACACAGTAAGGTTTATTTTCCAGCTCCTGGATCATTTTTGTGGTCCTCCTTTGATCTCTCTCCAGTGTTTCCACATCCTTCCTGAAGTATGGTCTCCACAACTGGACACAATATTCTAACAGAAGTCTTACCAATGCTGTGTACAAATGCAATATCACTTCCCTACTCATACGAGATACCCTACTTGTACCAGATATTCCTCTTTTTATAGATACAAGGATCACATAGCCCTTTTTGCCAGAGCATTGCTCTGAGAGTTTATGTTGAGGGATTATCAGCAATGGCCACTAAATCCTTATCTGAGTCTCTGCTTTCCAAGACAGAGTCCCCTATCCTGTAGGTATAATCTACATGCTCAGCTCCTAGATGTATTACCTTAAACATAAGAATGCCCATACTGGGTCAGACCAATGGTCGATCTAGCCCAGTGTCAGAGGCTTCAGAGGGAATGAACAGAATAGGGCAATTTATCAAGTGACCCATCCCATTGACCAGTCCCAGCTTCTGGCTGTCAGAGGTTTGGGGTTGCATCCTTGACCATCTTAGCTAACAGCCATTAACGGACCTATTAACCAGAAACTTATTTCATTCTTTTTTGAACCCTGTTATACTTTTGGCCTTCACAAAATCTCTTGGCAACAAGTTCCACAGTTGGCTGTGCATTGTGTGAAGAAGTACTTCCTTATGTTTGTCTTAAACCTGCTGCCAATTAATTTCCACTGGGTGACCCCGGGGTTCTTGTGTTATATGCAACTAACACTTCTTTATTCACTTTCTCCACATCAGATATGATTTTATAGACCTCTATCATACATGTACCCTTAGTCATCACTTTTATATGATGAAAGGTCCCAGTCTTTTTACTCTTTCCTCATATAGAAGCTCTTTCATACACCTAATCGTTTTGGTTGCCTTTCTCTCTCCCTTTTTCAATTCTAATATATCTTTTTTGAGATGGGGTGACCAGAACTGCATGCAGTATTCAAAGTGTGGAGATACCATATTGCCTCTATACAAATCCATGGTATTTTCTGTCTTATTATCTATCCCTTTCCTAATGATTCCCAACATTCTGTTGCTTTTTTGACTGCTGCTACACATTGACCGGAGGTTTTCAGAGAACTATGCACAATGACTCCTAGATCTCTTTCTCAAGTGGTAACAGCTAATCCAGACCCCATCATTTTGTATGCATAGTTGGGATTATGTTTTCCAATATGCATTACATTGCATTGATCAAGATTGAATTTCATCTGTCATTTTATCACCTAGTCACTCATTTTAGTGAGATTCCTCCGTAACCCTTGGCAGTCAGCTTTGGACTTAATTCTCTTGAATAATTTTGTATATTCTGCAAGCTTTGCCAACTCATTCTTTACCCCTTTTTCAGCTCAAAATTATGAATATATTGACTGGTACAGGTCCCAGTATAGACCGTTGGGGGACCCCGCTGTTTACCTCTCTCCATTGTGAAAAATGACCATTTATTCCCACCTACCCCTTTATTTCTTATCTTTTAACCAGTTCCAATCCATGAGATTTGCATTTGACTGCATTAAAATGTATTTTGTTGGTTTATGAACATTTAACCAGGCAATTTCAGATCACTCTGTAACAGTAACCTATCCTCATTATTTACTACTTCACCAATCTTTATGTCATCTTCAAACTTTAACACCAAAGATTTTTTTATCACTGTCTAGATTTTTTGATAAAAATACTGGCTAGCATTGGGTTAAGAATCAATTGCTAGGGAACCCCACTAGAAACAGTCCCACTCTCTGATATCTCCCCATTAACAACTACATTTTGAGATCTGTCAGTCAGCCAGTTTTTAATCTTTCTAGTGTGTTCTGTTAATCTTATATAATGAAATTTTTTTAATAAAAAATCTAAGGTGGTATTAAGTAAAATGCCTTAGCAAAATACAATTATACTAATAACACAGTTGTCTTTATCAAACAGACCTGTAGTCCTGTAAAAAAAAAAAGACAGATTGGTTTGACAAGACCTACCTTCCATAAAACTATGCTGATTGGCATTAATTATATTTTTAGCCTCTAATTCTTTGTTGATAGTGTCCTGAATTAAACGTTCCACTGTTTTACCCATGACTGATGTCAGGCTAGCCAGTTTATAGTTACCTAGGTCATCCTTTTGACTCTTTTTAAATATTGGATCTACACTGGCAGTCCTCCAATCCTTTGGAATTTCCCCAGTTTTCCAAGATTTGATCAAAATTAACATGAGTGTTTTCAGAGCACTCCTTGGCTAGTTCCTTTAAGACTCATGGGAATAACCAATCCAGGCCTGTTGATTTGAAAATATATAGTTTTAGCAGATGCTGCTTCACATCTTCATAGTTACATATGGTAAGCTTTCCATTCCATCAGCAATATCATATGGGATGGATACAGCCTCCTGCTTCATTCAAAATACAGAACCAAAATATCTATTGAACATCTTTGCCTTTTCTACATCACTATTTACACTTTTGCCACCTGCATCTAGCAATGTACGTCAGCCTGAACTACTGTTTTTCTTGTTCCCAATTGTCATGGTTGGGTTGATGGCAGCTAGATATATTAGTCAGAGCCAGAGTCTTCAGTCATGAAACAGGGGTCAAGAATTGGCTTGGAGGTCAGAAGTAAGAGATAAATTGGATAACAGAATGAGTCAGGAACCAAAACTGGGCTGGGCTGGGCCAGATTCAGGAGACAAAATGGAGATCAGAACTGAAAGTCAGGCTGGGTTCAGAGCCAAACTGGGTATTAAGAGGAAGGGATAGCTCAGTGGTTTGAGCATTGGGCTACTAAACCCTAGATTATGAGTTCAATTCTTGAGGGGGCCACTTAGGAATCTGGGGCAAAAATCAGTAGTTGGTCCTGTTAGTAAAGGCAGGGGGCTGGACTTGATGGCCTTTTAAGGTCCCTTCCAGTTCTAGGAGATATAAATAAATTATTGGAGATATACCTAAGAACCACAAGTCAGATACTAGGAGTCAAGCCAGGTAATTATGCCACAAGGTGCACAAACAGCACCAGAGTGCAGCCCAGTTGTTCAGACAGCTTCTTGTTCCTGCTGCTGGCTCAAGACCAGTGGGCTAATCAGCTACTCTGGCAAGTAGATCTTCAGACTAGGGATGGGGTTTAACAGACCCTAGCAAACTGCTGCATGGGGGATTAGCACATACCTACTCCCACAAAAGCTGTGGTCCTAGGTTCAAGACCCATAAGTCATGATGCTAACATGTTTTTAATAAAATGCCTTCTTATTATCTTTAAGCCTATTGGCCATTGATATTTCATTAAGTTCTTTGGCTTTCCTTATCAACCATCTAGATTTTTTAACATATTACTTATAATCATTGCCACTAACTACCTGGTTTTTTTCTATATATATATATATATATACACACACACACACATACAGAGATAGAGAGAGAGAGAGAATATTTTATTGCAGCTTTTGCATCTATCTTTAACCAGGATGCTGCTTTTTCAGCATAACTTTATTTGTCTATCCAGTTCTGCCTTTTTGAGAATCCAGTCTTGAACAATCTTCAGTTTTCATTAACACTTTCCATTTAAATATATGTTCCCAATCAGATATGCCAACAATTGATTTAAGCTTTGGAAAATTAGCGCTGGTATCAGATCATTTTTAGGTCAGCAATTAACATTTCCTTGGCCATCAGAATGAGGTCCAATATTAAGTTACCCCACAGTGGGTGCAGGGATTTCTGTGTTAAGAAATTATTATTTATTATGTGTAGAAATTCTAAGGAAGTTTTGTTACTGGCTGCAGTAATGCATAGTCATATTGGTTAAATGAAACTACTCACACAAGTTCTACTCAAATTATGGGTTACAGACCAAGGTCCTAGAGAGTTAGAACATGTATTGTTTAATGTTAAAGATTTAAACGGTTGAAGGGGGGTGTTTATAATGAGGTTTAACCATGAAAATACTGTCCATAGCCATAAATGATCATTTACACATAAAAATATGTCTTTATGGCACATGATGAATTTGGATTACAATAAGAGGAATCAAGAATCAGAGGGGTAGCCGTGTTAGTCTGGATCTGTAAAAGCAGCAAAGAATCCTGTGGCACCTTATAGACTAACAGACGTTTTGCAGCATGAGCTTTCGTGGGTGAATATCCACTTCTTCGGATGCAAGACATAATAAGAGGAATGCTTACAAACCCCTCAAATATTTTGGATGCATATGTTCCATACTTAGCTCCTGTTGAGTAGTTCTATGTTTCTCCAAGACCACAGCTAATTCTAGTCCTAACTTTTTGTTTCTTCAGCAAGTTTTCTAATATCCTGAGACTAGTGTTTGATTTGCTCAGTCAACTCAATAAATTCATTCTTCAGTTTCTCCAAAACTTTCTACCTGCAAAGTACAGTAGAAATGAGGAGTTAAGAACACCTCGGAAATGGAGGTTGTTTGTAACTCTGAAATGTTCTTAACTCTGAACAAAACATTGTTCAAGGGTTTACAACTGAACATTGACTTAATGTGGCTTTGAAACTTTACTCTGAAGAAGAAAATTGCTGCTTTTAACCATGTTAATTTAAATGAAACAGGCACAAGTTTCCTTACCTTGTCAAATCTTTCTTTTTTAAACTGTTCCTTTATTTTTTTTAGTGGTTTATGTTTAACACAGTACTATAGTGTATTTGCTTTTTTGGGGGGGGGGGTCTCTGCTGCTGCTGGATTTCATACTTCTGGTTCAAAATGAGATGTCAGATTGACCGGTCAGTTCGTAACTCTGGTGTTTGTAACTCTGAGGTTCTACTGTAACTAGACATTGACCAGAAGGATACACTGGTTTTTTATTGCCTCATTAATCTGATCTTCATATTTTAAGCAAGTAAAATAAGAGAAAAGAGCTAACGTATAAAAATGTTGCTTCACAGAAACATCTTTCGAATCTTCTCTTTCTCAGAAAAGGGCTGGGGAAAAAAATGTATTTCTCAAATTACCCTGAAAGAAAAATATCATTGTTGGGTAATGATGCCTCCAGGTTTCTGAAAAAAAGAGAGACGAAAAAACAACTAAATACTATGAATGAATTCATAGAATCATAGAATCATAGAATCTCAGGGTTGGAAGGGACCTCAGGAGGTCATCTAGTCCAACCCCCTGCTCAAAGCAGGACCAAACCCAACTAAATCATCCCAGCCAGGGCTTTGTCAAGCCTGACCTTAAAAACCTCCAAGGAAGGAGATTCCACCACCTCCCTAGGTAACCCATTCCAGTTCTTCACCACCCTACTAGTGAAAAAGTTTTTCCTAATGTCCAACCTAAACCTCCCTCTCTGCAACTTGAGACCATTACTCCTTGTTCTGACATCTTCTACCACTGAGAACAGTCTAGATCCATCCTCTTTGGAACCCCCTTTCAGGTAGTCGAAAGCAGCTATCAAATCCTTAAATAAACCCTTAAAGACATACATGATAGGACTGAGCCCAGCCCAAACGATAAAATAGTCTGACAGGCATGTACCATAAAGATATATACCTCCAAAGAAAGAACACATGACAAAAGTTTATCTACAAATGCCTTTCATCTTACCTTAGTAATTAAGAAAACAGGGATCTCAATGAATCCATAGGACCTACCAACACTTTTCCTCGCTCCAATGTGTCCTCTTCTCCTATATTACTCTGCCTTCTCCAACCCTCCATGCTCCACTTTCCAGCTCAGCAAAACAGCAAAGTCAAAGTTTAAAAAAAAAACAAAAAAAAAAAAACCTCTGAAGGATGGCACTGTTAGGCCTTCTTAATTTCACTTCACTGCCACCCACCCTACTTCTTGGTATGAGAGGGAAGAGTAAAATGATCAAACTCCAGCATACTAACAAGCTTCTTACTTTCATTTGCTCCACTCAAATGGTGCATAGATAGAGAGTGAAAGAGCAGAGAATGGATGAAGCCTAACCACCTACATCACTAGTGTCAGAAATAAGCAGAGGAAAATAAAGAGGGACATAACCAGAATACAGATGTAGATAAAGCCCAGGGACAAAGAAGTGATGAGGACAGGTACGAATGGAGGAAAAGCAGCCTGGGGGCAAGAGAAGAATGAATTAAGATGAAAAGTAAGCTCAGCCAGTGAGCAAGAGGCGGAGGGGAAGAGAAATAGCCAGAGAGAAAGAGTAACAAAGAACAGACAGAGAAATGAGCATAAGAAGGAAAAAATGAATAGGGAAAGGGAAAGGAACAAAAGAAAGGACAGGAAAGTGAAGCGACAGAAAAGACTGGAAGAAAAAAGGAAAACGAGAGAAGTCTAAACAAAGAGTTAGAAAAGTAAAAAAAGGAGACAAGCAGGCAGAAAAGTGGGAATTAGTCAATGATAATTATGGTGATCTTTGCTCTGGGTGTCTTAGAGATTGTTTTAGGAGATGGGAAAAAACAGATATTGCAGATAAGAAAGAAAGACTGGAGGAGCACACAGAATTCATATGATGAGGGCAACTATAAAGTGGAGAAGCATACAGTATGTATGGTAGAGGAAAGCACAAACTGTTGGATTCATTTTTCAGAAAGACAAAAGGAGACATTTTCCTGGGAGCACTATTAGTTTAGTGAAAGTGGTTACGTACCTGTATTGTAACTGTTGTGCTTCAAGGTGCAGGTGAAGATGTATCTTCCACTCAGATGTCCCTGTGCCCAGCACTCTGAAGCTGGAGAAATTTGATTATCAGTACCTGTCAGGCAGGTGCTTGCACCCTTGGGCCCCTTGTGTCACTTCCCCTGGCAGTAACTCATGAGAAAACCCCCTTAAAGGGAAGGGGGTACAGAAAGAAATTGGATGGCATAACCTGATACTGTCAGGCCACTATCAGAAGACAGAATACTGGGCTAGATGGACCTTTGGTCTGACCCAGTATGGCCATTCTTATGTTCTTATGATCCCCCAGTGCTTAGAACATGTTTTTCCATGATTATTGTTTCCCAAGCACCACAGAAGTGAAGCAGCCTGTCCCTGAACAGCAGCAATGTGGTCAGGAAGTTCTCAACTGGAATGGTGCTCTTGATATGCAAGTTAAATTGGTTGCTTGCCTGAAGCTGGCAGAGGATGGGTTGCCTAGTTAAAATTGGACCCAGAAAGCCTTCTCCTCTGTGATTTATGCCCCTTCTTGGTGGTGTTTTGCTACCTAGCAGGGTGGAGCAACTGCCAGAAATATTGCTGCGAGTAGTTTTGCTGTTGTTGCTGACCCCCATAATGACATCTCTTTATAGGTGGGGCATAAACCCCCAATGAAGGCAAAATAATAGAAGAGCCCCTAATAAAAAATGTAGTATGATCGGTTTTCTCAGAAAATAGAAACCAACCAATCAAAAGGTAAGGCCTCTATGCTCTGTTGAACCCCAGGAGCTATGCTGGAGTTCAGCAACCACAGGGTCTTTCCTATTGTTACAGTTGAGGTCATAAGTCTGGAAGAAGTGTCCGACATGGCCAGTGCTGATTGCAACAATGTCTTGGTAATCAGAAGACCTTCTGCAATGAACCCCTTAAACTCTTCCCTGGAAGATTCTGTGAACTTATCAGTAAATTTGGACATAGCCTCCCAATTTACAAAGTAATATTTAGATAATCATATACTTATAGAACTGAGAGGGACCTTGAGAGGTCTTCTAGTCCAGTCCACTGCACTCAAGGCAGGACTAAGTATAATCTGGACCATCCTTGACAGGTGACTGTTTAACCTGCTCTTAAAAACCACCAATGACAGAGGTTCCACAACATCCCTAGGCAATTTATTCCAGTGGTTAACTACCCTGCAGTTAGGAAGTTTTATGTAATGTCCAACCCCTAAACCTCCCTTGCTGCCCATTGCTTCTTGTCTTATCCTCAGAGGTTAACAACCTCTTGTAACAACCTTTTAAGTGTTTGAAAACTGTTACCATGTCCCCCCCCTCAGTTTTTTCTTCTCCAAACTAAAAAACCTCAATTTTTTCAATTTTTCTTCATACGTTATGCTTTCTAGACTTTAATCATTTTTGTTGCTTTCCTCTGGACTTTCTCCAATATATTCACATCTTTTCTGAAATCGGGTTTCCAGAACTGGACACAATTCTCCAGTTGAGATCATCTCAGCACAGAGTATAGAGGAAGAATTACTTCTTCTGTCTTGCTTATAACACTCCTGCTAATACATCTCAGAATGATATTTGGTTTTTTTGCAACAGTATTACACTGTTGGATTATATTAAGTTTATGATCCACTTTGATCCCCAGATCTCTATTTCTAGTGCACCTTCCTAGGCAGTCATTTCCCATTTTAATATGTGCACAAGTGATTGTTCCTTCCTAAATGGAGTACTTTGCATTTGTCCTTATTGAATTTCATCCTATTGACTTCAGATAATTTCCCCAGTTTGTCTAGATCATTTTTAGTTTTAATCCTATCATCCAAATCACTTGCAATACCTCCCAGCTTGGCATCATCTGCAAACTAAGTGTACTCATTATGTCATTTTCTAAATCATTGATGAAGATACTGATCAGAACCAGACCTACGATAGATCCCTGTAGGACCCCACTTAATATACCCTTCTAACTGGACTGTGAACCACTGATAACTACTCTCTAGGGATGGTTTTCCAATCAGTTATGCACCCACCTTATAGTAGCTCCATCTAGATTGTATTTCCCTAGTCTGTTAATGACAAGGTCTTGTGAGATAGTATCAGAAGCCTTACTAAAGTCAAGATATACCATATCTACTGTTTTCCCCTATCCACGTGGCTTGTTACCCTGTCAAAACTATTCGGTTGGTTGGACATGATTTGCTCTTGACAAATCCATGCTGACTGCTACTAGACCCAAATAATAGTGCCTAAGATTCACAATGAGCATTTATAATGATGTGGTTGTATACATTGTCTTCCCATCAAATCTTCCCCTCAGACTCTTTATCTTTAGGCACAGATTTATAACTCCCCTGCTGTAGGCTCTTGTCTGCCACTGTCACAAGTGAGTCAGGGGCTGGATAGGAGTAGATGCACTCCAAATATGACATAGGGGCATAATATGTTTTATCAGTATGCTTCACTGTTGTCAGTAAGGAAGCTGGGGTATACCACAAAGTCTTTGTGTGTTCCAAAAGTGCTTCATTTGTATTGAAAGCTATCTGCCATGGAGCTGAGGACTAGATAATGTCCACCAACTTATGGGTATTCTCTTGAACAAACTAAGCCATTCACCTCACAAAATCTTGATATGACTTAAAATCCTCAGGCACAGGAGAGGAGGAATCTGGCACCATGTAATCATCCAGTGAGGAAGAAAAGGAAGAGAGCGGCACCAATGGTATCTCCTGCATTAACACTTGCTCCTGTAACAATGGTTCAGGATGAATTAGCTCAGAGAGAGTTACCTCCGTTTGTATCTGCAGCATAGGCGGGTCAAGAAATGAGACCACCAAGAGGATCAGTGACCTCATGATGGACTGAGACGAGGATTGGGACCTTGCAGATCAATGAACATCCCAAGAGTTTCAAGAAGGCCACTGAAGATAAGGATATGGCATTGATGGCCAATAGAATCAGGGCCAAGAACACATGTCCCTACTGCAGGAGCAATGCTGATCCTGTTACCCAGGGTGATTCCCAGGAGGTCTTGGCAACTTTAGAAAACTGTGCCTTGAAGGCAAGGGAAAGGAGAAAGGTATCCCTAAGCTCAATGTTGAGGAACTTTCCAAGTAGTTTGCTCGCAACAGAGGAGCCTCTGTAGAAGGAGCCAGGAAACATCCAGCCTCCTCAAAGGCCAGTACACAGGTTGCATCTGTACTTATGATGGTAAATTAGCTGATGCCTTGAGTACTGATAGGTGTATCACACTCACATTCAGCACTGGAATAAACATCGCTACGAAAGTCAAGGCCAGTACCAATACTGTAGATGCAGTCTGCACTGAAATTATCATTGGTATCAAAGAGAGTATCTGTGCTGATGAGCCCTTCAGTACTCAGAAGGAAGCTGATCTCAACTATGCACCTTGAGTGGTGCAGAAGATGGCGCTGACAATAGTGACATGTCTGCAAACTGTCCAAGCTGAAAACATAGAAGAAGCCACTGCTGCTGAATGCTCTTGCATTAATGGAGAGTCAGGAACAGAAAGGCAGAGCAAGTCTGATGCTGCCTGATACACCAATAGTATGGAAATAGTTGATGCCAACACTGATGTCACCAGTACTGGACTCAGCAGATGCCCATGGACAGTACTGGAGGCAATGGTATGGTGTCCAGTTGATCATGTCCCAGTACCGGAAAGTGGATAGATGTTCCAGGTCTATCCAGTGGACTAGAGGAATCACAGTGCCAGTTTGGATTCCTCTTAGAAATGGAGAAGGAATATCTCTGATCCATTCTGGGAATCCTTTTCCTCAGAGGAATGAGAACAATTTGTCTTTCTCTTGGAAGAGGAATCATAATTTGTGGGGAAATGTTCTGTGCCAGCTCCAAAGCCTCTGAGGAGCTGGACAATCTGCAGATGCCCCCAGTGCTGAAGCAGGCCTCACTCTCTGCTCCTCAAGGTATTTTTGAACAACTTACAGATGGAGCACTTTTCTTTACTGTGTCCTTTCCCAAGGCACAATAAACACTGACTGTGGGAGCTCTCTATTAGGGATAGCCACCCTACATGATGAGCAGTGTGTTAAAACCTGCTGAAGGCATCACATAGGCTAAATCCTACTTAACTGTTATTGTTCTCCTTCAAGTTTGAAGATAACCATGACATCGCTGATTGATTTGGTTTCTGTGAACACAAGTGGCTGATCAGGCCTATTTGAGCTTTGATCTGTCTGTGGCACACTGAACAAGAGATGCTGCTCTGGGTTATTTGATTAAGAGCAGACACGATGCTGTTGCGAGATTTACACCGCTGGCACTTCTGCTCTGCCTCAGCAATTCCCCTCTGTTCATAGACTATAGCTCCAGTGTTGATGAGACTTCGTCAGGTAGAACAATCATGAGCGAGATCGTCCCAAAACTTTGGGTCTATGTTAAAATGCCTCAAGGATAGCTTGAGGGAGTCCTTGAAACGTTTCTTGTGGCCTCCCTGAGAGCACTTTCCCTCCCTTAGCTCATCATAAAAGATCTACTTTGGCAGTCATTCATCTGACATTCTGGTGACATGGCCTGTCCATCTCATCTGTGATTTCATCAACAGAGTATAGCTGCTGGGAGAGCCTGCCCATATGAGAACCTCAGTATCTGGAACTTTGTCTTGCCTTCTTGTCCTCATCTGTTTCCTCAGATAGCCCATGTGAAAGCAATTCAGCTTCATAACAAGGCATCTGTACACTGTCCAGGTTTTGCAGGCATACATCAGAGTTGGCAACATGATGGCTTTGTAGACCTTCAGTTTTGTTTGTTGACTAATGCCTCTGCACTCCCACACATTTGCACGGAGTCTGCTGAAGACCACACTTGCTTTGGGAATTCTGGCATTGGTTTAATCATTGAGGTAAACTGCACGTGACAGTATACTGACAAGGTAGATGAACAACAGTAAGTACAACAGTACTTAACTAACTAATGCTAATTAACTAAATCCTAAGGGTATTACTATAACTAACAATATACACAAAGAACAGTGACAGAAAAATGTGAGGTAAAATACCAGACAGAATGATCTGACTCAAGCCATAGGTGGTCAGAAAGAACTGATAGGGGTCAGGGCAGCAGTGCCTTTGAATAATCAAGGTGGGGCTACAAGGGGCCAAAGGGTGCAAGCCTCATTCCACTGGGTACTGCTTAGCAAAGTACTCCAGCTTCGGTGCACGCACAGCTGAGTGGAATAGATGTCTACACCCACTTGAAGAAGAATCAAAGTATATGATGCATACACCTAAATTCAGCCATTACACTAGTCCTGAGCTCAAGAAAATGGTCATGCAGTTTTCAGGGTCCATTCAAAGTGCATGTGTGTTCCTTCTATGACTTTAGCACTAGAACCATTGCCTTTTCCAGCAATGCTCCTGAAAGGAAACAACACTTATACCATGTCATTCCTTCTATTCTTGTAGAAAGGGTAAAGGGACACCATTCCACAAATCCTTTGTTTCTGAGAGATGACATTCTTCAAACATATGTGCATACATATTATCATTTACTTTAAATGGGGACTGAATACCCACATGCACATAACAAGCACCTTCACAGAGCACTAATACCCAACTCCAGAAAGTTTGGTGCAATCCCAGTGAAGCTAGAATGAAGGCTCATAGAAAAGCAGAGTTTCCAGTGCTTCCATTGTGTCCAGAATGTGTGCACCTCTAAGGAAGTATCAGTGTTCAGCTCAGAAGTGCAGGTGTGGTAGCACAGCAATTCTAACTCAAGTACTAATACCAGAGCTTAACAAGCTATCTGGGTATCAATACACAAGGGGTTGACTGCCTCTTCCCTTCCCTTCCCTTTCTTCCTGTACATACATTGAGGGGAAGAGTTATAAGAAAGGTTGTTAGAGAGACAGATGGGAAGGGAAGACTGTGGGAAGGCAGTTGTTCCCTTATGTTGCGCTGGTCTCCAAATTTGGGAAGTTTTTGTTTACTCATCTTTCTGCTTATGTTACTGTGTCCTCATTTGTGTTTATAAAGATTTTCTCCTGCTGAGCAGATCTTACTGCCATTTTCTGTCTTTTGTTCTGCCCCATCATCCTACTAGTTTGCACAGAACTACTGTGAAAATAGTTCCTTTTGCAATTCCATATCAATCTCACATTGTGTAGAACAAATGAGATAATTACTTATCCGTGTATTTTTGGCTGAAGACATAAATCAATGCAGATTCTCACTCTTGAGTTTGTGCAGCTGTGTTTGAGCTCATGGTTCTTAGCCCCTGTACTCAGCAGGGGTTTCTTGTGCTACCCCTGCTGAGGTATTTATGGAGGCCTGCTCCCCCAACAGTCCATGCTCAACTCCTTTTGCAGTGGAGGCAGAGATAGTGTGATAATTGTCAAATTAAAAATAAATGAACTGGAAGTTACAGAATCCTCACAGTCAAGGGGAGGAGGGTCTAAAAGTGGTTAGCTACAGAAATGCATATTATAAAAAACAACAATTACAGGTAAGTAAGATTTTCTTCAAAAAGAAACCATATCAGCAGATTCCTACTCTGGGAAATAAAAATGCCACACATGTCTCTATTTAAAGGCAAAACAAAAAACAAACAAACAAGCAAAACCTATACAGACAATGTATAATAATTACCAGAGTTAACATACCTTGAACTACAAGAATGGTTTTTGTGGTACGAGGTGGTATTCCACCTAAGTGGGTGTGTTTGTCAATTCAAAGAAAACAGAGACAAGCTACAAATAAATATATTTCTATCCTGCGGCCACTGGGGTGGATTACCCTGATGGGCCATGTGCCAAAAGTTGCCGACCTCTGGACTAGATGATCAAATCTTAAAATCTGTGACTTTATGTATCTATGAAAACTATGTAATTGCATATGTAAAAGGTTTGTGCAAAAATGGCCACATATGATCTTTTAGTGCTTGTGCCCCACAATAAAACCTATTCACTACCTTCATCTGTTCAAGTATGTGTTGGAAACAATATCCCTACATGTTTGTTTGGCAGCTGTTTCAGGCGTTTATGAACATGCTGAAAGTAGACAGTTTCTCTGAAATCACTTGTCATCAGTTTCATATGAGGGGTTTTGTCTGAAACTTCCCATTGATAAATATGAATATGAATGTAAATACAGTATATTATAAATAACTGTTGCAAATTTAAATATCAATCATGCATAAAGACTTTTAATTATTTAATAAAGAAGTTTTCAGATTTTTACATAGATTTTATGAAACACCTCATCTAAAAAGTGAGTAGGCCTAACAAGGTGAACATTGTCAGTGGGGAATATTGAGTGAATGGGCACGTCACATGGTCTAAGTGTAGAGCATTTCCACTTCCCTCTGCCAAGAGTTTTCTGAAAAAAAAAAAAGAAAAAGAAAAAGAAAAAGGAAAATCAAGTACACACTTATGTTTCAACTTTTTATATAAAAATATTTGTTATATAAAACTTTCTTCCTTCTATATTTTTTTCTGTGTTCCTCTCTCTTTTCCCCAATATCCTGCATTTATATTTTTTTCTGATACTATTTCCCCTGATTGCTTCTACCCCGTTACTATGCTCTACCCCTTAGAAATCTATTTAAAACATATGGAGAAGTTCACATTTCTGTTGGTGCCTCTGTCTGTCTACAGGATCAACAAAACAACAGTGCACTGATTTATCTAGACCCTTTATAGAAAGATGTTACAGCAGAGTTTAAACTGTGTTTAAGCAGAGACAGACATTGGGAAAAAATTTGGTCATACTGTTAACTTCAGTGATGCTTTTTTGCAAGAGGTGTACATAGAACACTCAGCTTTTTTGTTCTGTGTTTGTACAATGTCCTGAGAACCTAGGAGTCTTGGTCCATAACTGGAGTTCCTAGGCTGCACTACAATTTAAATAATAACAATAGAACCATACACAGGTAGATTAGAGCAATTCCTGGATGCATCCAACATAGTATCTGTTATTTATTCATCATGTTGTAGACCTGTCTCATTGTTTTCAAAACAAATACTTCCTTCTGTGTTTCATTTCTATCTCACAGGCCTCCTCGCACTGGCCTTCAAAATCCATATTCAGATTTTTAACTATTAAAAAGATATTACTATCATCAGTGCTGTTTTGTTGCAGGTTCTTTAATGCAGTATAGTTCATACACATCTGTCCTAAATAACTGAGTCTTCTCTCCAGCTTGACACTCTACACTCTAAATTTTGTTTGAACATTCAAAATCCCAATCTGCCTCAAGTAAACAACACATTTCTGATTTCCTTCCACCACAGATTATGTCACCAAAGTTGTGGTCACCATGAAATAATTAACAGGGCTAGCCTCTCGCTCTCTCATAATTGAGCATTCAACCATAAATGAATAGGTCTAATAACATAATAGTATAGTCAATCTGTCACCTTTAAAGTCAAGATTTTTATAGATATCTGTTGTCTCCATTTTCACAACTCCCTCTTGCATTTGGGTCTCTTGCTAGGGTAATGAGATGCTTTATCGTGAGGTTCTACACAATTCTGTCAAAATAATCTAAGAAAGTGCATAATTTCAAATCACTGTTTGAAGCATAGACACTAGCAACTGCAAATGTGTTTCTCTAAACTGGGAATGTAATATAGAATTAAATGCAAATGAATACATTAATGCAATATTATGGCTGAGAGACGACACAAACAAATGTCATTAAATTCAAAATTATGGTTCCCACAGCAACCATAACTCTCCTACTTTACACTTACTGTATGTATTGTTTTGTATTCCTATATCATACACAGTATAGTGTTAACTTTAATGCCTTTTCTGTGTATTTGCAATGTGACTGAATTATACCTGCGGTGGGACCAAAATGGAGTTTCCTTATTTTTGTTTAAGTTAAATCTCAAAAATAATGTGCATTTACATATATTTTCTGCATTTAATTTCCTTATTTTATTTTTTTAAGGAAAAAAGCAGTGCATTTATTTGAATAGATTTCACATGAATAAGTCTAACTGCAGAGTCACTGCTTTGTCAGATATATTTGGAGGTACAATCAAACTCACAAATGTATTTATATAAATTTTCTATCATCATATTGCAGCTTAACTTCAAATTTTGCATGCGTTGGGTCTGTAAGCACCACCCTCGGTAGGGGGTTGCACATTTCATAGCTTCTGTTGGCCAAGCTTATTGCATCCCACCCAACAAACGCCATTTGTGACACTTCCCATCACCCTCTATTTCACAGATTCCCTGAAACTCCCTTCAATCTTCTCCTTGCTGGGGGTTGTGTGCCCCTCCACATCCAAGGTCCTCTGTTTACCCCACTCCCATCCTATGGCAGAGGCTGTGTGAATACCCTGTTTCCCATTTGCTCCCCCCTAGATATTTGTCTTTGTTTCTGGGACATAAGTCATTTAGGGTGTCAACATGTTAAGCTCTAGTGGGAAGATGATCAGAGATAAAATGGAGTATTGTTATACTAGAAGATACTAACAGATGCCATTAAACTGTAGACAATTGCAGAGGTGCTTGAAGCTGTTCCATGGTCAATAAACAGCATGGGCCTCATGCATTCTCCATTTTCCCCCTTTTGGTTTTCTGATTGTCCCCAAAGCCAATAAGATTCTGGCCACTGATTCTTACAACATTTCCTGAAATGTTGGAATTGATTTGATGCAGTATTCAAAAGTTATCAATTTACATACAGACATACATACAAAGAAATGCTGGCATGTTAAATTTAAGACCTTCATAAGCGTGGCCAACAATTCATGCCTTTCTTTAAAACTAGAGAATAGAGGTGTTAGCAGCACAAATGCAAGGCCTGCTGGGCCTCTTCTTATGCCACCTTAACCTACATATAAGACAGAATCAGAATCAGCAGGAGACCAAACCCCCATTGTGAATTTGTACAGGTTCATTAAAATGTAAATTTTTTGAACTGCATGCTCAGATAAGTATGGTATGGAGACAATGAGGAATTCCTGGAATATCTCAAGTGGTCCTTTTTAACCAGGCTACACTGTATAGTCCATACAGTTCTCTAGATATACACTTAAATAAATATTTTCACAAAAGTGAGACTATCTATAGTATAGAATAGATTCTAGAATAGATTTATCTCTCTCTTAACTAGACTGATGGGGGCTAGATAAAGAAAGAGACAGCAGATTTATATGAACAGAAGACATAACTTTTGTAAGAGCTAGATTCTAAAATATGGGCCTTCACCCCCAAAAGAAAGAGTAGGTCCACTAATCTCACTCAGAACTGAAGGCAAAACAAATCTTTTTGACACACACAAAATATATCCATTTACAGTCACACAGATATAAACTAATAAAGTCATTTACACTGAAAGGAAAAGAAAGAGATGGTTTTAGCCTCACACAATGCACCGTCAACCTGTGGAACTCTTTGCCAGAGGATGTTGTGAAGGCCAAGAGTATAACAGGGTTAAAAAAAGAACTAGATAAATTCATGGAGGATAGGTCCATCAATGGCTATTAGCCAGAATGGGCAGGAATGGTGTCCCTAGCCTCTGCTTCCCAGAAGCTGGGAATGGGTGACAGGGCATGGATCACTTGATGATTACCTATTCTGTTCATTCCCTCTGGGGTACCTGGAATTGGCCATTGTCGGAAGACAGGATACTGTGTTAGATGGACCTTTGGTCTGACTCAGTATGGCCATTCTTATGTTCTTATATCTATTTTTAAATATTTGGAAATTGTTATGATATTGCATTGATAGAGGGTATATAAATACCTAAACAGACAGACAGAGAACTTGCTGCAACCATTAATATTCAGAGTCAATATCTTTCTGTGGTGTTTAGTACTATACACTGGGGGAGTTCCTATACAATTCCTAGTCTCTTTTTCGACTTCAGTGGGAGTTAGAATTGCCCCTAAATTAGGAAAGGTTTTCAGAAAAGTATAAGTGAAAAGCATTCTGTAAGTTCTTTTATGTGACCAAAATGTTTGGATATGGAGGCAAACCCAGAAAATTCTTGCCACTACCAGCAGAAGTAGGGACTATTTGGTTATATCAGTGACTTTGACGGTAGAAGTGTTTAATTACTTTCCAATGAGATTCTTTCATAATTAGAAGGTATACACATTCAAGAACATCTGCCCTGGAATCTTCCTCTAAGATTCTCTGAAAATTTGTTTTCTATTTTTCTTTTACATGTCATGACTTATCTATTTCAATGGTATCCAGGGAAACACACAGCAGTAGTTCCCAAACTGTGGTTATTCATGATTTACATGAGTGTGAGATGAGAATCATGTCTGTTGTCTTTGTCATATACAACCAGGATACTAAAGGTAACAAGTGTGTTACATCCACCCAGTGCTGTAAGGTATCAATAGCCAACATAAAACAAAATAGAGGATATCTAATTTTGAACAGAAAAGCAAGGCAAATTTTCCAAATAGGCATGTACTGAGACCTTATTGTCAACCATGGGTTACCCAATTTAAAATTCTCTGCATTGTTTTAATAATTGTGTTATGTATAGTTTTCCAAATCTAATAAAGTTGCCTCCACTTTATTTCAAATTGTGGCCTCCGGCAGACTTCAAGACAAAGTTTGCATAAGCAATAGATGAGTTATTATGATTTAGATAAATAATTATCTTCATAATGAAACATGCTTAACTTTCAATGCTAAAAGATCAGTGATACTTCCTCTAAATTTATATTATTATATTGTATATTCTAACATTTTCTGTGATTAAACACAATCAATGACCACTTCTCCTTATATATGCTCACATTTCAGGAGTAGATGATTCCTATCCTATTATTATACTGCATCCCAAGTTTCTTTTAAGAAATTAAGAGATTAAAGTCTGCTGGAATGTTTGCAAGTATTCATGGTTGTCTTTTTCTTTTATCTTCTGTATATCTAAAATCTCCAGTAAAATTTAAATTAGCAACAGGATCACTTCATCATAACATGCAGAATATTGGTTTTGAACTTGTAACTTTTTTTTTTTTTGGCAGAGTCCTGAGTTTCCTTGCTTTGTGGTGCATCTTGGGGGGAAAAAAGATTTGAAAAGAGGAAAAGAAAAACAATTAAAACTTGCCAGCAAAAAATGTCAAATAAATAGTTACAAGCAAAACTAATTACATTCTGATTCCAGTGCTTAAATAATTGAGGACTAAATCCTGTATTTCTTACCCATGCAAAACCACCACTGGAATCAAAGGATGTATGAAGTAAAGAGTAAAACTAAATAAGCGTCTCTGAACCTGCAAAGACATCCACACAGACTTAAAGGTTCACCCATATGGAGTCCCACTGAAATCAATGGATGTCCACACTGGAGGACATTACACCCATGTGGATCTCATGGGGACAAAGGTAAATAAATCTCAGGATTTGGCCTTTACAAAATAAATATAACTTTAAAATTGGTCTAACTCCTGGAATTACACCAGCATAAAATGAGAATAACAGGAAATCAATCACATAGCATTTGGAGTGTACAGCAGAGCTTTGCAGATAGCCAATTTTGCTATAAAAGCAATGACATAAGAGCTCATGTAAAAATGTCATTTGAACAAGAACTTAAATACACATAAAACTATACAGAGACTATAACATATACAATAATGATGATGCAAATATATGAAATACTGTATATATTTAAATAGATACTGTATTTTTACGTAATTTGGTTCATGTAAATGAGATATTAACCTCAATGAACATTAGCAATGAATGAGTCATTCAGGAGACTCAAACATAAATGTACCTTGTGTTGTATGAAAGGTTTCAATTTTGCCATTTTCTAAACACAGAAAAATGTATCCCTCCAATTCAGAATATTGAATGTCTTATGGAAAGTGAAAGGTCATTTGTAACTGTCCAAAGGATTGATGGAGTTGAGATACCTCCTTGACCTTCACCCTGCACTCATAAAGAACAGTCTCAGATGACAGAGCATCAGGCAAGTTTTCAGAAAATGTCTTTTCTTATTTTATATTGCTTGGCAGGCATGTTACCTGATATTTTTCATAATTGTATGTCAAGATTTAATTACTGCATGTCTTCCCTCATTAAAAGTAAATTGTCATCTAATACTTCTCAGCTATGTTTGTGATTTGCACTAATTCAAGCATTTCTGTCTGCTTTTTTCCATTGTTTTCCATCTCAGCTTCTGGAATAATTGCTTTGGAGGCCTACACAAACAATGTCAAGGTCAAATCTTACAAATACAAAAATTCTTTTCCAATTACTTATTGTCTGTTAAGGATTCACATTATAAAAACTGTCTTAGAGTATTTTTTCAATATTGTAACTTTCACATAATGCAAGTTTACCCTAAAGCCTAAATTTAGGTATTAAACCACCAATTAAACTTCCACAAGAGCAGTGAAATATGCAGCATATTGTATATTAATCCTTATATTTTCAATCTTGTAATAAATGATTGGGAAAATGTATACAATATGCATTATTAACCATATGTTTGGAAAGTAAAAGGAAATTACTCCATGTTAATTCCTTTTGTTGTGGTCTTATATTTTCTCATCCTACCAACAGGGAGAGTCAAAGACATACAACTTAATGATCCACTTGACAGGAAACAAAGAGTCACATATCCATCTATCAAGCCCTGAGCATAAGCTCCCAGCCTCCCTACTTCCTTGCAGAAAGAGAGAATGACAAATTGAGAAAGAAGCTACAAAGATATAAATTAGCATCCCTGTTGGTGGGGAGGCGAAAGGGATGTGTGATGGAAAAAAAGTACACTGTGACAAAAGGAATTACCAAGGACTACTTTTCCTTTATCAAAAGTATTTTTCTCTCATCCTGCCAAAAGCACAATGAAGGCCATATGGAAGAAGTACTAAGCACTGTGCAAAATAAGAAGACTGTCTTTATTACCATACTTGGAGGATCCAAGAAGAAAGGAGGCCCGTTCAAATGTAAAGGGATCCAGCCAACAGTGCCTTATGAACAAACCTAGAGACTACCACCTGCTACCTTACACACCTCAGAAGGGGAAGGTTGAGACCTCACAGCCCAGGAATTCATGGTCCCCCTAAACAGGTCATACTTGTCCAAAGTTACTGTAATTTTCCCCAATCTTAAAAAAAATCCACTTTTTTTTTGGTCTCAAAGTGTTCACTGGAGGGCATGTCCTCCTCCCTAAAGAGCTTGACGCCACTGCAGGCAGGTCAGTCAACTTGGATTTTGTAGCCATCTTGGCATTCCAGCTCTTAAGACAAACATGACAACACCTTGCTGTGGCTACCCTCAGTGAAATACTGGCTGCACTGAAGACAGTCACAGGAAGAGCTATGAAAGTTTTTTGTTTGTTTGTTCTGTTTTTGTTTTTTGAGATTATATGTACGGACCTCATGGTCTGCTTCCAACAGGAGAGTAAGCAAGGAGGATACTTTTTCAAATTAATCTGAAATATCCTGGTCATAAAGGCCAAATGCATCCTGATTCATAGGGTTATGTCCCTATTCAGTGCTATATTCAGATTTCCTGTACATGCACTCCAGTAGGACAATCACTAAATCTACAGTGAGAGTGGATTTGGACATAGACTCCATCTTAACATCTGTTATATGCTTCCATTCAACATCTGTTATATGCTCCCATTCAACAGAGGTCATGTCTAAGATGGCTGAGTGTAATGAAAAGGCAACCTGATTTTTAGAGAAAGGGGGGAACTACGTGAAGACTGAGGGGAGGACCCTTAAAAGATATTTAGGTGCCTAACTCCCATTGAAATCCATGGGAGTTAAGGCTCTTAAATACCATTTGAAGTTCTGGGCCTGAATCCTTAGGCAAGTCTTAGTTCTAAGGATGGAAAGGGTATGCAGGATGAAGGCCCCAAAAGCAAGGATATTGGGACATCAGAGAATGGAATTGTGTCCAGAAGGGATGATTGTGATGGACTGCCTGGGAAGTGGGGTCATCATTCAAATCAGTGTCATCTAAAGAAATGTTATCATGCTCAGAGATCTAGAAGAATTTATGGGGGGAGGGTCAAAAGAGCTTGAAGAGTCAGGTTTTTTGTAGGTGCTGAGATTGGGAAGTCAACCTTGGGGAAGCAGAGACCCCCAGGAGACAACATTGATCCCAGGGCTAACTTTATAGTCTTCTCAAACTGAGACTGCTTACTGGTAAGCGGTGCCATTACACAATGTATCCTCGACTATCCTTATTGATAGGATGAGAGAAGAAAGGCACAGAACAAAGTGTAAATTGCTCAGAATGAACTAAAAGTGGCTAATGTTTCTATTATAGAACATTTAGCATGACATTGCCACTTCACTGAGAAAAAGAACAGGAAGTAAGAGCTGCTGGAGTATTTTAGATGGAAAGGAAGAGGACAGCTAGGAGCCCAAAAGTAATGGAGAAGCAAGAGTCACTGATGTGATTTGGAAAAGAAGAGAGACAAGGCAGAACTGAAGAAGAGGTCTGTGTAGCTCAAAAGCTTGTCTCTTTCTCCAACAGAAGTTGATCCAATAAAAGATAACATTTCACCCACCTTGTGTCTCTAATATTCTGGGACCAACATGGCTATAACAACACAGCAAACAACACGGGAAAATAAGAAAATTAATCAATATCTGGAAAAGACTTTCATCTGTTTAAATTAATAATATATACATTCAGCATTAATAATGTAATCTAGAAATACTATTTGGGTCCACTACACTCAACAGTCCAAACTGACAGCATCTGGCATTACTGAGTTGCTCTAATTTCCCTTTCAGAAGGAAAAAAAAAGGATTAAGAAATGGGGCTTTTCTGTTTATCTTTTTCTATAAATATATGTTGTGCTTCAATTTATAAGAACTGGTAAAGGTATTTATCTTAAGTTACCTTACATCACACACTATTTAGAATATGGAATCGCAAAGATAAACAAAATACAGCACACTCTGAGATTTTTTTTTCTTGGGGAGAAGGTATAAGAATGTCTAGTTTTCTTTCACTCATGAGATATGATTTTATAGTAACACTGGCCAAATGCTTTTATTTAAAGAACACTTGATTTTTTTTTGATTTTTTTTTTTGCCATCGGCAATGAAATCACAGTTAATAAGTTTCACAGACAGCAATAAAAGCCTTGAGAGAACTGTGTGCTATCTGTCAAACATGTAATTTTTAAGGTCTAATAATATGTTATTTGTTTATATAGGTTATCAAAGTGCACTTCTTTCCCTGCAACAATATATATATATATAAAAAAACTTTTTATGTAGGATATACATCTTCAAATATTATTGTACATGTGAAATATAATATGTAAATTTAAATATGAATATAAATTCTCCTATAAAGATAGGAGAATCTTTTTATAATATATATATATACCAAAATACCAACAGTTAACTGTTTCTGGAGTGTTAAAAGAAAATTGTTGGCAGAGGGTGCCATTGCTAAAAGACCCTAAAGATTTCTGACAGTATTTGGAACTGATCCAACTCGCATTAAAATCAGTGGAAGCCTTGGAAACTATCATATCACTTAATTCCTGGGGGAAAATAAACACTAATATAAATATGGGAAAGAGTGATGGAGTTTTAAGCTTTATTGGTCACATGCTTGGTGATTAAAGTACGTTGGATTGTGGGAAGAAAAAAAAATTTGGTACTCTCTGGTAAATTTTTACTTTACATCTTCTATGTTCCTTTTTTAATATATATGTAAAAATATTGAGAATTTTGGAGGGGCATTTTTTGATATGGAGTTCGTATGAAACTGAAATATCAATAATTAGTTTTATAGTCCTTAAAATCTCTTACATTTGCATAAGCGCTCTAAATAGATCCCTACAAACTGGAAACTCTATGAGTACATTTAAAAAGTTATTTTTTCAAGGTGAAATGTCTACACACCCTGTACTGCAAGAGTTTAGTTTAATAACACTATGTGGGGGAATGGCCTTCAGCTTTTGTAAAAATGCTAACAGTTATGAGTGTAAATCCCCATGCACTGAGACAAAATATTTTACACACAATACTTCTTAAGGTAAGTGTATCAAAACATGCCACTACAAATATAAATGTAACTGCTGTAAAGTGATAAAATAAAATATATGATTTTGAACTACTTCTCAATTCCATTTCCCCTACCCTCTACATTTTGTACACGTCTCCATTGTAATATATATTTGTACTATATATATTTTGTTTTAAACAGTCTATGAACTCTTCCCTCTTTCTCTATTAACTTTATAAACAACATAGTAACAGGAGGCAATTTCAGGCATTTCCATGCACCAGTGTTTGAATGTTGGAATATGTTCACTGACAAAGTATAGTAATTCTGGGCTGGAGGGTTAATCTCCAAGTGTTAGAGGGTAGCTCAGTTTCCATGACCATTCCTCTTCAATAAAACTACCAGCCAGGGTGCTAATTAGAGACAATAGTTATTGTGGTGTCATTTTTTGTTATGTGTACATCTATCTAGCAGAAACTAGATTGAGTTCATTGTTCTTTTCACATAAGTCACTTGTATCTACATGCAGTAGCAACATCAGACATTGCTATATACCAAAGCAGACGACTGGTTCATCATGCCCTGTATCCTGCCTCCATCACTGGCCTATGCCAATACTTCAGAGAAATGAAAAAGAGCCCCATAATGCTGTGGCCAATTGCTCAAAGTTGTACATGTGAGGTTAAAAAAAAAATTGCTAACACCTGAAGCTCAGGCAATGTGTATCTGATGTATAAGAAACACAACAGTGTGAGAACATATATATATGTTGTGAGCAATAATGGATTGTAATGTAACATGGGAATCTTACACAATATAATTTAATCTTGTTTTTATGAACTAACTTTTTTAAACAATCTCTAATGAAAAATTTGTTCAGATCTTAAATAGAACAGGAAGATCTGTGAGGATACACACACACTATCACATGGGGTCAATTTCATTTCACCCAAAAGGACCAATGTCAATCTACATGTTCTATTTCAACAGACCTTTTTCCATTTCTGGGAAAAATATGGACCAGATATAAAATGAATACCCTCCAGATAGTATTAAAATTAGGGTAGTCTAAAATAGCACAATTGGCATCCAATATAGTGTCAGAGTCCTTCCCCAGAAACTTCCCCCAAATGTAGAAATGTTTAGATTTGCTGTTCCTGTTTGGGCCAATCTCTAATGAAGACCAAACAGAATCGCATTAGAGATTGTTTTAAAAAGTCAGTTTATAAAAACAAGGATAAATTATATGGTGTGATACGCCAGTGTCACATTACCATCCCTTTCTGCTCACAGTATTTGCAAACCCTAGAGCTTCATTAATGAATGTTAGCTATGTGCAGCTTTAAGATATATTTTTGCTATTTATGGTAACACAATTGTATAAATATGTAAAATAATAGTGTATTTGTCACTGTGGAAAGTTTAGGCCCTGAATATTATTAAAGTTTCTATAATGTTTATATATTTTCGTGATTAAATTGTAATCAGTCAAACAGACAGTCAATATATTCGGTTACAATGAAGTTGTATTTTCTAAGCATTATCATAGAAAAGTAAAATGCATCCAAAGTTACTCACTTTGGCCATATCCAACTTTTTGTGTGTGCTCTGCAGCCCATGAATTGGAGCTAAGAAAGTCTACATTGTTTGAGATTTTTTTAATTTCCACTCATATAGTGTGACTGTGGGGAACTGTGATTTACAGAAATTCCCTTTATCTGTTTGGGAACATGTTGGACTGCAGCCATATGTGGGCTAATAGTTAGGGAAAATACCCCCAAGCTCTGCTGGAGAAACTGCCTCTCCACATAGAATTGAGTATTAAAGAGTACTTGTATCCAAGAGGGTGTATACCCTGAGAACATGACTAGAGGGAATTTAAGGTTTACACTTTCCTATTGCTGGTGTTGGTAGGAATGTTCCTGGAGGGCTAAGTCGTAATGCATCCAACCATAGCTAATTTACTGATTACAACCATCCTCAAATTTGTTGCACATCCTTTAATTTGCAAGGCATTTCATATATAATCTAATGTATATTGTACTTTGAAAAAGCATGATGGCCTTAAAACTGTTTCACATGGAGACTGAGTTTTGACTTATCCCAGTATTTTTCCTTTAGGTGTGACCAGCTGTCTCCTTTCTTCTACTTTGATACCCTGGGATCTCTAGTAATCTAGTACCTTACAGCTTTTTGGTGTCATACATTCTCTTCATACTTTTGATTTCACTATATACCATGTATTATTAGCATATGTGTAAAAATAAGATACATTTGATTTCTCAAATAAAAGTAATTTCCTTAATGCCTGCTTCTGCAGCCTCATTCAAGTTGGAACTACTCCCATGAGTACTCACTAACATGAATATTGACCCTTCCTGTTTGAAACTTTTATCTATTTCTTATTTTGAATGTTGTTAAGGAAGTTGTATAAGTAATGGCAAGTAAATTATGATGTTTGTAAAAAATAACTGCTTGAAGAAAGTTTAGGGTAAAACCCAAATGATCTTATTGCATATGGGATACTGCCTGACATAAAATTGTCAGGATCTGAATAGCAAATCTTTTTACTTGAATGAGTTAATACTCTTAAAGCTTTTGTAACCCGTCTTTTTCTTAATCAGGTACATGACTCTCTGTAAACTTTCTTTGCTTTCAAAGACAAACATAACTAATAATTTCTGTAAAGGTCTTGAGCCCTTCCAACATCTGTTTTTGGTTTACTATAAAAACTGTGTCTCTGATCTCATGTGTTGAACTACTGTATGTTTGCCACTGTCTATTTCCTGTGAAAAAATTCACTGAACAATAATAGCTTTTGTTCCTAACTTTCCAGCCACTAGCGCAGCTGAACAAATAACTTTCATGCTTTCATTTGAAATAATTTATTCCATGTATATGTTTATGCAGGGTCATTTGGGTTATTGGATGTTTCATCATTTAAAAATCAAATCTTAGAATTTCAAACTACTGAAACTGAAGTCTAATAGTTTCCTCATGTTTATAGTAATTCTCTTAACAGAATTTGCTTCCAAAGTATCTTCCAGTCTTGTTTACCGCTTTGTGTGAATGGAAGCAGTTAAGAAACAAACGGCATTATGCAGAAAAATGTATAAGCCACAAATGTGTGTGTGTATATAGAGATCTATGTATGTAGATTAGATAGATAGATAGATAGATAGATAGATAGATAGATAGATTCAATAATAGGTTGCAGATACCAATGTTTATATTTCTATGTAATTATTGATAATTTTGTACATTAACTGAGATATTATTTATTTATACAATTTATAAGTCTAAATAGATAAATAAAATATTCACCAATTCCTTCCCTTTGCCAATTTAATATTAAAAAAAACAAATTATCATGACCTCCTATCTTTTTACCCGTATATAATTTGGTCCAGTGTCTGGAACATTACAGCTAGCATTACAAGGTAACAATTTATTTTCTTCTAGTAAACTACTGAACTCTCTAAAATCTATCATTGTCTAACCTCTTCTTTGCCCTTTTCCCACCTCATTCTTCTTGAGCTTAGTGCAGACTTCAACACAGTAGATCACTCCATCTTCTTGTGCCACTTCCATAGCCAGGTGGGGGTTTCTGGTTCCCAAATTCTACACCTACCTTACAAACCATTCTGTCTATAGTGATTGTCTCACACCAATGTCCTTGTCCTACAGCTTCAGATCTCAGGTAGTTGCTTTTTCTAACTCCCTCTAGGGCATCTTTCATTTTACTTTAATCTCAAATACCACTTTTATTCAGATATTATGAAACAGTACATACCTTTTCACATGTTTAATGACTCCTACTCATGTTGACTATAAATCTGCAGCTTTGTCTGAGCTTTCTTCAGATCAATGTTTCAGACGTGTTCATCTTGGCAAGAGGAGAATTCTCATACACAGTTATATCAAGTCTGTATTCCTCTAATCTTCCATTTGTTTCCACTATCCTTAATGTAGGCTTCATCCTTGACTCTGAATACTCCTTACCTCCCCAAATCTTTAAGCATCTCTGCTTTATCATTGTCTGTGTATTTCCCTCTCAGGATTCCACCTTTGATGAAATCCTGCTCTCACCTTCATTCCCTCTTGCCCTGATTATTTCACTATTTCACTATTGTTATGACCTCCCCAATATCTAGCTCTTCAGACTCCATCCTCCGTACTATGCTTTCACACTTGAAGCTGCACACTCATATCACCTTCATCTTCAAACACTTTCAAGGTCCACTTAAAAATATCCTTCATTTTAAAAAATCTCATTTGACTTGTTGCAGCTTTCCTCATAGATCTGCCTCCAATAGCTCATTGCATAATCTTCTCACCATATTGGTGCAAGTGCTCTCTCCCTCTGCCATCTGGAATTACCTTCCTGTATCTATCTACCTTTCTATCATATTTATAATGTCATATTTTACCCCTTGTTTATGCATCTTAAATTCTCTCTCCCTCTGTTAATTGGTATAATGGCTGAATGCTTTATATATTTTAACCATAAAATATCGTTTCATAACTGTTTTCTGTAACATATCATTTACACAATGTGATAATTATTTCATCAAAAAAAATCTTAACATACTATGTTCATGATTCAGCTAGGTACTTAGCATATGGATGGGACTTCTTGTGTATTTAAATTTAGGCACTTGCTTAAGTATCTTGCTGAATCATGAACACAGTATATTAAGTATGTGGAATCTTATACTGATTTTCTTTCTCTATAGTTTTATCCTTAAGATAAAAAAATGAAAGGAAAGTATTTTAAGAGATGTTTTTCATTTTTTGTGTGTGTTTAAGTCAAATTTATTTAACTTACTAATATAAAAAAGCAGGTATTTTCTAATTTTTTTTTCACAATACAACCAGAGCTGCTTATAACATAAAAATCCTACAATACTTCCAAATCTACAATACTTCAAAATGTTACAGTGTTGTGATGTGTCAGCTATAAAAAAGAGAGATTCTCCACTTTAACTGATCCAGCAATTCTAAAGAAAACGTAGTGATTTCAAAATTAAAGAAAATATAAACCAATCATAAATAACTGATCAAACATTTAGTTGTTTGAATCAGAGATGTATGGATTTAGGAAGCAGTTCTTTGAGGAAATATTTTTCTACAAATTTCAGCTGTGGTGAGCCTGAACCACTCACTGCCTCATGGCATTCCTACCATCTGTACAAATTTTGGGAAGTACCACTTCACAACACTACCTCCAGTTTTCAGTACTCAGTTTATAACAAAAATATCAAGGCTTCTTTTATCAATGGGTTCAGAATATTGTTCTAGGAAGTTGTTACCTTATATGCAGCTGCTTTCTTCATATCTTTTAGAGCTTTACTTTCACTGGTTAGTATCTCCTGGGGTTTCAGAACTTGATCTTCAGGTTTTTTATTTTCTTCTTTTTCTTGGATTTTAATAATCCGACTTGTTCTGTTAATAAATTAACTTTTTCTTTACTGGTACTTCACTGTAATAAACAAACATAAATTGGAATTATTTTAGTCATTATCTTAAAGCACAATAGACAGATGGCATTTATAGGTTTTTCAGTGAATGCAAACAGTAGGTAGTACTGCAAGTACAAGCATATGGTACATTTTGTTCCACCTCATAATACAGAGTATATAATGGTTTTGGTGATGCACACTGTGTATATAAAAGCATACAAAACAAAAATGTCAAAGTTCCATCCCTTAAAACCGACAAGTGAAGGAAAAGAGAGGCTTTTCCACTTCCTTATGATATATAAAGAAATCTTATATATCAGGAATAAGCAAAATTCTAACAATGGAATATGTCCAATACTAGATAAGGAAGAGAAAATGATCACTCTTGATGTAAAAAAGGCAGTATTTAATAACTATTACTCTTTTGTATCTGGAAAGAAGCAGGTTGATTATTCATAAATTACAGTTGTAAGGAAATACTTTCTATTCCAATAGTAACTAGGGGAGGATATTAAACGGCAACTAAAAGTTAAACATTTTTTAATCATCAGGATCAAATAACTTGCACCCACCAGTATTAACTATATTGTCTGAGGAGCAATCTGAACAGTTAATGTTAATAATTGACAAACTTTGGAACACTGGGGAAGCTTCCAGAGGATTGTAACATTGTGTTAATAGCTAAAAAGGGTAAACCTAAAGGATAAACCGGATGACCTAAGCAACTATTGGCTAGCCAAACATCAGTGCCAGACACCATCATGGAAAGGATGTTATGGAATGCACTCAATAAAGAAAAGAATATGGTAACATAACTAATGCCATTCAATAAGGTTTTATGGAAAATATGTCTTGTCAAACAAACTTTTTATTTTTTGATGAAGTTACATGTTTGATTGATAAAGGGAATTGTTTTGTTATAATATATTTAGTCTTCTGTAATGCATTTGACATAATTCTGTATAACACTGTGATAAAAATAGCACTATACAAAATCAATGTAGCCTATATTAAATAGATTAAAAACTTGCTAACTGATAGATCTCAAAAAGTAATTGTAAATAGGGACTCACCATCCAATAGTGTTATTTCTAGCCAAGTCCCACAAGGATCACTTCTTGCCTAAATGTTAGCAAATGGTCTGAAAAAAAATCATTGCTGCTAAAATTTGCAGATAACACAAAAATTAGTGGCATGGTAAAAGTGATGTAAACAGGTCAGTCATACAGACTGATCTGGATCGCTTGATAAGGTGGGCTCATTTGAATAACATGTGTTTCAACACAGCGGAATAAAAGTATACATCTACCAACAAGGAATGTCAGTTATGTATACAAGATGGAAGACAGAAGGAGTTTCTGCTTGTTTATGTCTGTATTTTTTTATATTAGCTATGCAGATTTTTTCTCTCAGGGAAGACTATTGTGATGGAAGAACTAATGAAATGATGACATCAGAAGACAGTGGAAGCTGAGAAATAGAGACGATAAGGGTATTTTTAGTCATGAACTTTTTAATTTGCCTTTGTTAACAGCTATTAACATTAACATCTTCATTAAGGTATCAGCTCACAACACACATCCTCTAAGACATCTACCTAGGAGGTCCCTCAGCAAAAAAAAGGAAGACCAGACTTCATATTCCTAATATTTCTAAAAAAAATTTAAAGCACAAAACTTTTTATTTACTTATTAACTTTCAGGTCCCATACTTCATAATAAAGTAATAATAATAATAATAATAACAACAACAACAAAGCCATAAACTCAATTTTAAAAAAGTCCTTTGCAGATCACTTTTGAAAAACTTCTTACATAGTCAGGTTATATTGCTTCAGGATGTTTTCCCCACAAAAAAGTCTGATTCAGATTTTACATCTAAGCAAAACATAGAAAAGGGCATTCTCAAAGCATCAAAAGCACATGTGCTTATATGTGTAAATATGAATTCACATGGTAAAATTAAATATGTATACAGGGAGGTAATTTGTGTTTGTCCAAAGAAAATTTTATAGTAATCCCAGAATGTTTTACAATTAGAGCTGTTCCTCTTTCACCTTACCCTAGCCCTCAAGAATGTACTGCAATAGGGAGGTATTTTCTTTAGCCCTATCAATGCAGGGAGGAGAAAGAAGCTAGCTAACAACTGAGTTTGGTTGTTGCTAGCAAAGTTTTCTTCATCACTGTAAACACATTATTCAACATTACCCGGCTGCCCACAGCACAGTTTTATAACTTGCTTACACACACACACACACACACACACTTACTACAGCTTTCTAGCAAACAACCAAGGAACCATGAATTGGAGCTAGCAGAGTTGTCCTGCTGGTGTGCTCAAGTTCTTACTACATTGTTATGTATATTACATATACATATATTACAATAGCACCCAAAGGCCTCAGTCAAGACTGGGACTCTATTGTGTGAGGACCTGCAGTACAAATGCTGAGGTAGACATTGTCTCTCCCCCAAATAATTTATAATCTAATTACATGTGTATAAGGCTTTGCCTATGCTATATAGTAACATAACATGTCAAAACAAATGAGGAAATTCCAGGAGTCATTTTATTTCAAGTATATTTTATTAGCAAACATGAAATATACAATATTGTCAACAAAGATAAAGTTAATAAATCACACAGTTTACACTGGTATAAGATATAAATAAATCTTTTAAATGAGATTTTAACCTGACCATCAACTTTTCTTTCTACCCACAAAGCAATCAGATCTGACTCCAATCCCAGCTGGAAGCACCCACAAAATGAACAATAAGAGCCCACACCCAAAAGAAGCCACCACAGAAGCAGAATTGGAAAAAAAAACAACCAACCAACAATACTGTTGCTGCAATTTCTATAACTGAAAGTAGAAAGAAAAACGTGCTAGTGGATCTTAAAAGCACATTCCTTGAATAAAAATATTTGCTTAGAAACAAAAATTACCATTTTTATTTAAATTGTAGTTTCACAGATGTATTAATAACTTTACACAAACACTGTATAATACTATCATGTCATCCAAATTAAGAAATGGCCTCACTATACATCATAGATATGTACACAAAACATAAATACTTAGTGATTAAAGTACAACAAACTTATACAGGGAACTCAGCAATTTTAGTAGCCCTCATCAGAAGCTTTGATGTTATATGATGATGCAACATTGAGATGAAAAACAGAAAGAAAATGGCTTTAAGAGAAGATGTATCTGAAAGGAGTTCATATCTCAAGCAAGCCCATAGACAGCCAAACAAAAGCATGTAGATATGTGTATGCTCGCACACATACACAGTATAGTCTTTCACTATCTAGCAACAACAGGTCGCCCCAGCACCTGCTGGTAACACTGGGGTACGTCAGCCGGGGAAGAGTGCCATTGGAGGTGCTGTGTTTTAACATCCTTTCGCACAGTGGTCTCCAACCTTTTCGTCTGGCAGGCGCCAGACAAAGGACCGTGGTGGCGGTGGAGCATCCGTCGAAATGCCGCCGAATTTCTGCGGCGTTTCGGCGGCAACGCCTCCCGATGACATCGCTTGTCGTCAGCAAGGGGCGTCATCGAGAGGCGTCACTGCCGAATTTCAGTGGCATTTCGGCGGATGCTCGACCGTCGGCCAGGACGCAGGCGCATTTAGATGCCCCCGCGGGCACCATGGCGCCTGCAGGCACCGTGTTGGGGACCCCTGCTTTAGCACTTTCACCCTGTGACTCATGTCCTGAGCAGCCCTTGGCTATCCTGGGGGATGTCATAAATGGAGTAAGAAAGCAGAGTGAAAGAGAGAAAGTGGCAGCAGAGAAGTTAAGGAAGGAAATGGGGAAGAAACAGCATGAAAGACAAGTAAGGAAAGAAATAGGAGGGGTAAAGAAGCCAAAGAACCAGGGAGAAAAAGGCAAAAAGAAGAGGAAGAAGAAAATGGTGGTGGGGAGGGGAGCAGGAAGGAGTAAAATACAGAGGGGTCAAAGAGAAGGGAAGAAGAAAAATAGTGGGAGAGAAAAAGTAAGAGGGGGAGGAAAGACTTGGGAGAGAAGGAATTAAATAGGGGAAGAAAAATGGAAGAGAAGAAGGAAGGGGTAACAGAAAGGATGATAAATGTGGGAAGAGGGTTGCAAGGTAGGTAGAAACCACAGCATGAGAAGTAAAAATGGGGGAGATGTGCACTCTGCATTTAGTATGACTGGCCTAGTAGAAGGCTGCAATATTAAAAACTAGATTGCATGGAAGGTAAGTAGCAGTAATGGGAGCAAGTAACTAAAGTTAGAAAAGAAGTTTGTGTGTGTGTAGGGGAGAGGAATCCAACACTTTCCTTTCATTCCCTCCCTTCCCAAAAAGTCAAATCCAAGATCTACTTTAAAAAAGTAACTGGACCTAATAATATGATTTTTTAAACTATACAGGAGGACTGACAACTACTCAGTTATATATTTCAGAATTTATGAGGAAAAGAGTAACAGTTAGAAGATTCACATTTGTCAGCCTATAGTAGATAGGAAAAATAAAAATTCTGAAATTGAAGAGTACGGAAAAAAAATCTCAAGGTAATAAGAAAAGCTGGAGCTATCTCAGCCAATCAATAGCCAGACTAGGAACACCAATAAGCCAAATGAATGGGATTTGAAGATAAGAATCCTTCAGGACCAATAAGCAATGAAAATCATTCTAGTGACAGCATGAAGTACAGATGAAGTTTCCACATGGGCCTCTTACAGCAGATTCAGTGATTAGGAATATGTAGGTACAAGATTGGATGGAAGTCTCCTGTGGTAAATTTGCACACCACAACTCTCAGGGCTAGAATTCCCATCTTCACATGTTGGTGTGAACTGGACAAATAATCTGCTCGCAAAGAAGGTTTCCAGTTTCAGGCAATGTGCCTGTTCTGGATGAACCATTCAGGACAGTGCCCAAAACATTTATGGGTGACTTTCTGGGGAATTTAAATTTAAATTTTTTATTAAAGCTAATGTTAAAATTATGTAAAACACAGGTTGAGAAAAGAGGGTCTGTACATCTGGGTATAATGCTTAGATTATCTACAAATACAAAGTTTGTTTAAAAATGCATAAAATACAGATAGTACATAATCTGCAATAACCCAAATTTAGATAAATTTAACAATACAGTTTAGATACTGGAATCTAATTACTCGGGTACATCACTCATGAAAAGTTATACAGGGAGTTGGTTGTAGAAAGCAAATATAGGAATGAGTGTAGATTGTCCTTCAGTAATTGAGCATTTAGGATGGGTTGTCCCTTAGTAGATATAATCCATCAGAGAAGTATTTCTGTTACTTTCCAATTTCACTTCTCATCGGCACTCTAGCTCATCTCTCCTGGTATTGCCGATGTCCAGTGATGTGTTCTAGATAGATAACCCTTGACCACCTGATGGCATCCAACATCCTGATCTTACTATCACTCAGCTGTCTGAAGAGAAGAGCGGATCCAACAGGAACAGCTGGCAGAAGAGATTTGTGGAGGTTGGGCAGGTTGGTAGCTACCCATTAAGATTGCTTGGATTGGGGCTGGGAGGCAGAGACGAGTTTTGTCTGTAGGGGAATTTTCCATAGGAATTGACAGCGCTCAATTCCAAGAACATGATACAGTATTTCCTCTCCTCAGGACTCCAGGAACTCTGCACCATTCTGTGTCCTAGGTGCGCTCCCCAACCTTGTAAGCTGGAGTCAGCTGTGAAAACCAGAAGGTCTGGATGTCATATGCAAAGATCCTTGCACATGTTTCTAGGAACTGTCCACCATGCTAGAGAGCTGAGTACTTGGCTTGGGATCATCACCTAATCTTTCATATGTGCTGAGGAGTAGCTCACACTTTGGAAGGCCTGGAGATGCCTGATGTGGGATCTTGTCCACAGGATGACCCCTATGCATGACTCCAGAATTCCCAGTAGCTGAAGGCCTTTGTGCAGGACAGATATGAGTTCCTGCATCTTTTGTGGCCTGTAGAGTGATGAGTAGATTTTTGCCAATCCCAGGTGCATTATCCTTGTTGATGGGAAGTTTATCACAAAGTCAAGGTCTTGCAGAAGGTCCAAAGTTTGCATTGTGTGCCACAAGCTGGAACAGAGCTTGACTAGAATGTCTTCCAGAAAGGCATATAGATGAGTCCCTTGCAACCTGAATATGGCTATTACCACCAGCAGCATCTTCATGAAGACCTTTGGGGTTGACAACAGACTGAATGGGAGGGTATGCTCTGTGCAATAAGAAAATCTCAGAAGTTTGCAGTGGCATGGACAGGTGGGGATGTGGAAATATGCATCTGTCAGGTCCACAGAGGTTAGGAGGTCCCCTTGACACAGATAAGATACCATAGAAAATAGGGTTTCCATCTGAAATTTTGTTTTTTCTTCCACATGTTGAGCCTTTTGAGATCTAGAATGGCTCTGACTCCCCTGTTTGCTTCCAAATGAAAAAGAAATTGGATTCTAGTCCTGACACCTTTTCTTCTCAGGGAACTCCTTCTATCAGTACTATGTCCAGAGAGGGGAGATTTTGTTCCGGATCAGTTCACACTTGGTGGGATCAGCAGAGATGCGAGACTGAATGAATGGGTGGGGTGAAGCCCTAGCATTCCTGACTTGCTATCTCTCATACCCACTTGTCTCTGGTTAATATAAACCATTTTATTGAGAAGTGAGAAATACCATCTCCTAGATTCAGTTCTGAGTGGAAGCATATCCGCTCACTGTCAGCATGGGCTCTTGAGGGCTGCAGGACCCCTTCTGGGCTTTCCACTTTATCTCTGACTCCAGGGCATTCCCTCCTATGTTATTTCTGCAAGGAAGGCACTTCTGCCTGAAGGTGTGTTCGTACTCCCTCCTGAAAGCACTTAGCGGAGAAGAGAGGCACTGATTAGATTTAACAGCATTTTCTGCCACAGTCTTACCTATCTTTTCTCAAAAAATGAGATTCTGTGAAACTGGAGGAACTTGCTTGGAGTGACTGTTTACCTTCCAGGGACAGAGCCATACATGAAGTCTGGCAACTGAGCTGGATTCCATGGCCCTGGCTGAAAAACCTCATTGCATCCAATGAAGTGTCAGCCTCAAATGCTGTTGCAAGGGAAACTTTGTTGAGAATGGAGCTGAAGTTGGGGTGATCCCTGTCTGTTAGGACCCTCAGGTCTTCCAACCAGGACAATGAAGCTCTTGCAAAGCATGTAGCTGTGAGAGTTGCTCTGAGAATGGCTCAGGATGCCTCAAAGTCCCTTCTTCACTTTCCTATCTCTGGCTTCCTTAGGAAGAATTCTCCTTCAGCCAGAATGACCATATTTCAGGCTAAGGATGCCACTGTGGTGTCCACCTCTGGAGCCTCAGTAATAGAATTTTTTTGGCTCTTGCAGTTTATAAAATCTGAGGTCATGTCTGTTACTGTGATTACCCTGTCAGGATTTTTCCACTCCTCTCCAATCACATGTTCAAAGGAGGAGTGGAGAGGAATCACAGCCTTGGGAGAGGTATTTGCTTTGCGGCTTGTCCACAACATTGTTGCACGTGGCCTCAAACTTCTTGGGAGCAGAGAATTTTGCTACATTTTCCCTGAGTCTTGCTCAGATCCAGAGCCCGGGACCTCTCCTTCCTTCATGGAGGAGGAGGTGGCTGAGGCTCTGTCTCTTCTGGATTTTTGTACTTTTTGTTTCCCTTTTTGTTCTTGCTGGGATTTTTTTACTTTCTAGCATGCTTCACCAGTGTGACTGCCAAGGCCTGGCCAGAACTCAGTCTCTCACAGCTTGCTTTACACAGAGCCCAAAGTCCTCTAGAGAGTTCTCTCTCAGAATCTTCCCCATGAGGGATGGGTCTCATTAGCAGAGTTCCCTGATCTGGACTGGGAATGTGTAGGGCTATTTATGAGTTCAGTATCTCTCCCCAGGGAATCTAGGGACCAATTAAAGGTTTGTGGGGAACTCTACTCTGGTGGGGGTCCTACTTTGTCCTTAGAGCCTCTGTCTGTTCTGCACTGTGTCTCTTGGTCAGATTTCTCTGTGGCGGAATTGTGGTTCCATGGGTGGGCAGGGGACACCCAACTTGTTGTCCGACTCAGAGTCCCATCCCCTGCCTGGGAGCAGGCTGTGCATAATTCACTGTCTGCCAACCCTGAGAAAGCTGCCTCACATATCGAGCACTGTTTTGATTTTGCTCAGTGCTTACATGGCTGCTCTGCCATGCCTGATTGGGGGCAGAAGAGTCCAGCAGGGAGGGCTGCAACAAATACTCTGGGTGTCTCTGAACATCACACTGCGAAAATCCTGGACCAGGACATGGTGAGGAGATTTGAAGAAAAACAAAACAAAATGCTCAAACTGCCCAAAATATGTAGAAAAATATTAAATGATTTTTTTTTTAATAATTGGAGATATACCAATCTCCTAGAACTGGAAGGGATCTTGAAAGGTCATTGAATCCAGCCCCCTGCCTTCACTAGCAGGACCAATTTTTGCCCCAGATCCCTAAGTGGCCTACCTCAAGGATTGAACTCATAACCCTGGGTTTAGCAGGCCCATGCTCAAACCACTGAGCTATCCCTCAGGGATAGGAGCAAAGCAAAGAGCCTTTGTCCACTTCCATGGAGACAAAAGTTCTGGTGGAAAATGGGACAAGGAGGCATGGTCAGCACAAGCCACACTGCAGCTTTCATCTGCCTCTGGATGCTGCAGAGAGCAGCCCACGTGTAGCAATATTTGTGGGAAATGCTGGGCTGTACTAAGGGAGAACTTCCTGTCTACTCTGGGGAAAGGAAAAAAAACAGTAAAGGTCAGCAGGGTATTTTTGCACCAGAAGCAGGAGTTGACTGAATGCCACTTAGTCCCAACATATTAGAAATGGAGAAAACTTCCTGGTTTTAGGAATCACAGAATCATAGGACTGGAAGGGACCTCAAGAGGTCTTCTACTCCGGTATCCTGCACTCAAGGCAGGACTAAGTATTATCTGGACCATCCCTGACAGGTGACTGTCTAACCTGCTCTAGTATCAGAGGGGTAGCCGTGTTAGTCTAGATCTGTAAAAGTAGCAATGAGTCCTGTGGCACCTTATAGACTAACAGACGTATTGGAGCATGAGCTTTCGTGGGTGAATACCCACTTAGTTGGATACATGCACCCACAAAAGCTCATGTTCCAATATGTCTGTTAGTTTATAAGGTGTCACAGGACTCTTTGCTGCCTTAACCTGCTCTAAAAAATCTCCAATGACGGAGATTCCATAACCTCCCTAGGCAATTTATTTCACTGCTTAACTACCCTGACAGGAAGTTTTCCCTAATGTCCAAACTAAACCCTTCTTGCAGCAATTTAAGCCCATTGCTTCTTCTCCTACCCTCAAAGGTTAATGAGAATTTTTTCTCCCTTCTTTTTACAACCTTTTATGTACTCAAAAACTGTTACCATGTGCCCCTGCCACCCACCCTGCCCAGTGTTCTGTTCTCCAGATTAAACAAACCCAATCTTTTCATTCTTCCCTCATAGGTCATGTTTTCTAGACCTTTAATGTTTTTTGTCGCTCTTCTCTGGCCTTTCTTCAATTTGTCCATATCTTTCCTGAAATGTGATACCCAGAACTGGACAAAATACTCCAGTTGAGGCCTAATCAGCAAGGAGTAGAGCAGAAGAATTACTTCTCGTGTCTTGCTTACAACACTCCTGCTAATACATCCCAGAATGATGTTTGCTTTTTTTGCAACAATGTTACACTGTTGATTCATATTTAGCTTGAGATCCACTATGACCTCCTGATCCATTTCTGCAGTACTCCTTCCTAGGTAGTAATTTCCCATTTTGTATGCATGCAACTGAGTATTCCTTCCTAAGTGGAGTACTTTGCATTTGTCCTTATTGAATTTCATCCTATTTACTTCAGACCATTTCTCCAGCTTGTCCGGATCATTTTGAATATTAATCCTATCCTTCAAAGCACTTGGAGCTTGGTATTGTCCACAAACTTTATCAGTGTATCTCTATGCCTTTATCTAAATCATTGAACAGAACCAGACCCAGAACTGATCTCTGTGGGACCCCACTCGATATGCCCTGCCAGCATGACTGTGAAGCACTGAAAACTGCTCTATGAGGATGGTTTTCCAACCAGTTCTGCACTCTCCTTATAGTAGCTTCATCTAGGTTGTATTTCTCTAGTTTGTTTATGAGAAGGTCATATGAGACAGTATCAAAAGTCTTAATAAAGTCAAGATATACCAAATCTACCACTTTCCCCCATCCACAAAACTTGTTACCCTGTTAAAGAAAGCTATCAGGTTGGTTTGACATGATTTTTTCTTGACAAAAACTATGCTGACTGTTACTCATCACCTTATTATCTTCTAGGTGTTGCAAATTGATTGCTTAATTATTTGCTCCATTATCTTTCTAAATACTGAAATTAAACTGACTGGTCTGTAATTCCTCAGGTTGTCATTCTTCCACTTTTTATAGATTGGCACTATATTTGCCCTTTTCCAGTCCCCTGGAATCTCTCCCATCTTCCATGACTTTTTGAAGATAATCACTAATGGCTCAGATATCCCTTCTGTCAGCTTCTTGAGTATTCCAGGATCTATTTCCTCAGGCCCTGGTGACTTGAAGACACCTATCTTGTCTAAGTAATTTTTATTTTTTTCTTTCCCTATTTTAGCTTCTGATCCTACCTCATTTTCACTGGCATTTACTATGTTAGATGTACAATCACTACAAAACAGAGACACTCACCAGCGGATCACAGAGTTCAGAGACTGTTCCAGCTGGGCCTGGGGCACCCTGGGGTGGAAGAAAACTCAGAAGATGAATACAGATTAGAAGAGCCAGACCCAGCAGTTTGGTGCTGAGGGGAAAGGCCCCCTAGTAATAGCATAGAAAATACAAATTAACTTAGCATTTATATAGCTTTTTTCCATTTTAAACCACTAGACAGACAATAGTTAATTAATAAATTACACACAAAAATAATATTAAACAAAATATTGTGGTTGCCAGAGTCAAGTACTCAAAAATTAAGAAGTACCAGAACAAAGGTTACCTAAGCCAGGCTAGACACAATTATTAATTTCCTCATGGTCTTTTTTATGGTGCTCATCACCACAGTACTGAAGCTCTTCACGAACATGAATTGGTTTATTTTTATAACATTCCTGAGAGATAAGGAGGATGATGATACCTTTCAGTTTACAGATGAGAAATGGAGGCAGAAAAAAATTAACATAAAAAGTGTCCACTAATTTTGGGTGCCCAGTTTGAGATACCTGATTTTTCAGAGAACTTAGCATTTATAAAGCACTTTGTATGTCAAAAACACAACTTTCATGGACTTCAGTTGCTGCTGTGAGCTCACCGTTTCTGTTGGGCACCCAGAAAATGAGGAGCATACAATTAGTGACTACCTGTGAAAAATTTGGTTAAAGTGACTTGCCCAGCATCATACTGGATTATATCCCTGCCTGGGCCACAGAATTCCTATTATCTGGGGCAACATTCAGCTGCCTAATCCATGAAAGCATCCTCTCTCTCTCTTCCTGCAGTCCGCCTGCCTCATTTACAATACACCTTCCAACTTTAGCAACAAATGAAGCAGAAGTCAAACAAGCAACAGTCTCACAGTTCTGACTCAGCCTAAGACCATGGTCCATATCCTGCGTATGAGGCAGAACTCTTGTGGGGAAAAACAGTATGTGATTGTGGAGAATGTGGGGACTTTTTCTATTATTTTAATGAAAATGTTGTGTGACTCAGTTTGTCCACTCATTTTTGTATTGCTGTCTACTTGGTCTGAAGGAAATAACTTCTTTTCAGAGACAGGGGAATAAGCAATGAATGGACTGGGTATGGATCACAATGAATGGGTATGGATCACTGGGTTGGTATAAATGGACTAACATGAATTGTCAAAAAGTGAATGGAGCTACCTTGAAGATAGTATGGAGAAAAATGACCGGACCATTAATTTTTAACAGTAAAGGAGCTTCTTAAATATGGATGGGCAATTACCTGCCAGACCATAATCTCTCCCCTATTGAATTCAGTGGGGAAGGGCAAAGCAGCACACTTAAAAAATCTCTTGTGATCTCCTGTATAACACAGGGCATAGAACTTCCCCAAAATTCCTAGAGCACAATTTTTAGAAAAGCATCCAATCATGATTTAAAAATTGTCAATGGGTGCCCAGTCTGAGATACCGGAGAGCCCCACCACAACACTTGGTAAATTGTTCCAATTGTTAATTATTCTCACTGTCAGAAATGGACATCATATTTCCAGCCTGAATTTGTCTAGCTTCAACTTCTAGCCTCTGGATTATGTTATTCTTTTCGCTGCTAGATTGAAGAGCCCATTATTAAATATTTGTTCCCCAGGTAATTTGAGATGGTAATCAAGTCACCACTTCTGCTTGTTATGCTAAAGAGATTGTGTTCTTTGAATCTATCACTAAAAGTCATTTTTTCTAATCTGTTAATCATTCTCCTGGCTCTTTTCTGAACTCTCTCTAATTTATCAACATCCTTCTTCAATTGTGGACACCAGAACTGGACACAGTATTCCTGGAAGTATAGCCTAAGTTCTTTGTTCCTAGATGAATATATATTCGCATACTGTTTGCTTGCGCCCATTTTACCAAGCAATCCAGACCACTCTGAATCAGTAACCTGACGTGTTCATTATTTGTCACTCCCAGTTTTTGTGTCAGCTACAAACTTTATCATCAAGGAGAAGAGAGTTATGCATTTAGACATTTCTCTACCATTTTAACCCAATGTCCCTAATCACTATATTCCTGCTGACTAATACATGTCCTATATCATTGCAAACATTTGCTGGTTTCTTAGCTCCCAGCCTTCAAGAGGGAACCAATCTCATTCTAACCTGCTGAAGGAGCCATGTTGAGAAACAGAGGTGCAGAAGCCAAAGAGCCAGTCTTGGAGTAATGGGGCTCTTCCTTGAGAAAAATGAAGCTGCAGGGCCCATCAGTAAGAAGGATATTCTCCCAGAATGACTGCTGAAGGATTGGAGGCATAGCACATGCTGTAATATCATGACAGCGATCATATAATTAAAGACTCTATAATAATACATGTGCACAAAGAAACTGAATTAAAGCTGGCATTTCCTAACTTTTAAGTGTTTGACTTTGCAACCTTGGAAATCTTTTAATGTTATGTGTGTGCGCGCGCGCATGTGCATGCACACGTGCAATTTCATAGATATTTTTACAGCTAACAAAAAACAAACTGCATCACTATATCAAAAATTCTCAAAATAGCCAAGTAAGGTAGGTCGGAAAGAATTATTATAGATAAAATGACACCTGTAGGGAGAATAGCACTGGTGGAAAAAGTCCTTGTTGCAGTTGAGTGGCAAATTTTGATAGGGATATAGTGCCCAAACTATCAGGGACATGTTTAGAGGGAAGTCTCCAAAATTGGGGCTTACATGGTCTGCAATACCTGGACCCTGGAGGAGCAGTTTCACTGGAGTTTCTGGATGCTCAGCACTTTTGAAAATCAGGCCATTTCTTTTTGCTGCCTTAATAAGGATTTAGGAGCCTAATTTATATTCTAGTTCTGAAAATCTTGGTCCTTATTGTTTTTTAAGATGAGGGAGATTGATTTAGATTCTGCACAATGAGACTATTCAGAAAGAGACAAGGTGGCTGAGGAAACATCTTTTATTGGACCAACTTCAGTTGGTGAGAAAGACAAAACTTTCAAAGAGTCGAAGAAGAGCTCTGTGTAAGCTTGAAAGCTTGCCTCTCTCACCAGCTGAAGTTGGTCCAATAAAAGATATTACCTCATCCACCTTGTCTCTCTAATATAGAATCAGAATCATAGAAGATTAGGGTTGGAAGAGACCTCAGGAGGTCATCTAGTCCAACCCCCTGCTCAAAGCAGCACCAACCCCAACTAAATCATCCCAACCAGAGTTTTGTCAAGCTGGGCCTTAAAAACCTCTAAGGATGGAGATTCTACCACCTCCCTAGGTAACCCATTCTAGTGCTTCACCACCCTCCTAGTGAAATAATTTTTCCTAATATCCAACCTAGATCTACCCCACTGCAACTTGAGACCATTGCTCCTTGTTCTGTCATCTGCCACCACTTTGAACAGCCGAGCTCCATTCTCTTTGAAACCCCCCTTCAGGTAGTGGAAGGCTGATATCAAGTCTCTCCTCACTCTTCTCTTCTGCAGACTAAATAAGCCCAGTTCCCTCAGCCTCCCTTCATAAGTCATGTGCCCCTGTCCCGTTGCCGTCTGCTGGACTCTCCAATTTGTCTACAACCTTTCTGTAGTGGGGGGCCCAAAACAGGACACAATACTCCAGATGTGGCCTCACCAGTGCCAAATACAGGGGAATAATCACTTCCCTCAGTCTGCCTTTAGCCTTCAGTCAATATGCCTTTAGCCTTCTTGGCAACAAGGGCACACTGTTGACTCAGATCCAGTTTCTCATCCACTGTAACCCCTAGGTCCTTTTCTGCAGAACTGCCGCTTAGTCTGTCGGTCCCCAGACTGTAGCAGTGCATGGGATTCTTCCATCCTAAGTGCAGGCCTGCACTTGTCCTTGTTGAACCTCATCAGATTTCTTTTGGCCCAATCCTACAATTTGTCTAGGTCCTTCTGGACCCTATCCCTACTCTCCAGCATATCTACCTCTCCCCCTAGTTTAGCGTCATCTGCGAACTTGCTGAGGGTGCAATCCATCCCATCATCCAGATAATTAATGAAGATGTTGAACAAAATCAGCCCCAGGATAGATCCCTGGAGCACTCCACTTGATACCAGTTGCCAACTAGACATTGAGCCGTTGATCACTACCTGTTAAGCCTGACGATCTAGCCAGCTTTGTATCCACCTTATAGTCCATCCATCCAATCCATACTACTTTAACATGCTGGCAAGAATACTGTGGGAGACAGTACAAAAAGCTTTGCTAAAGTCAAAATATATCACATTTACTGCTTTCCCCATATCCACAGAACCAGTTATCTCATCATAGAGGGCAATCAGGTTGATCAGGCATGACTTGCCCTTGGTGAATCCATGTTGACTGTTCCTGATCACCTTCCTCTCCTCAAAGTGCTTAAAAATGGATTCCTTGAGGACCTGCTCCATGATTTTTTCCAGGGATAGAGGTGAGGCTGACTGGTCTGTAATTCCTCAGAGTCTCCTTCTTCCCTTTTTTAAAGATGGGCACTACATTTGCCTTTTTCCAATCATCCAGGAACTCCCCCGATTGCCACGAGTTTTCAAAGATAATGGCCAATGGTTGTGCAATCACATCAGCCAAATCCCTCAGTACGCTCGAATGCATTAGATCTGGACCCTTGGACTTGTGCATGTCCAGCTTTTCTAAACAGTCCTTAACTTGTTCTTTCACCACTAAAGACTGAGGCAAAAAAAGCATTGAGTACTTCAGCTTTTTCCTCATCATCTGTCACTAGGTTGCCTCCCCCATTCAGTAAGGGTCCCACACTTTCCCTGACCTTCTTGTTCCTAACATACCTGTAGATACCCTTCACATCCCTTGCTAGCTGCAACTCCAATTGTGCTTTGATTTTCCTCATTACACCCCAGCATGCTCACGCAGTATTTTTATACTCCTCCCTCCTCCCATCTGTCCAAGTTTCCACTTCTGGTAGGCTTCCTTTTTGTGTTTAAGCTCACAGAATATTTCTCTGTTAAGCCAAGCTGGTCACCTGCCATATTTGCTATTCTTTCTTCACATAGGGATGGTTTGTTCCTGTGCCCTCAATAAGGTTTCTTTAAAATACAGCTAGCTCTCCTGGACTCCTTTCCCCGTCATATTAGACTCCCAGGGGATCCTGCCCATCAGTTCCTTGAGGGAGTCAAAGTCTGCTTTTCTGAAGTCTAGGGTCTGTATTCTGCTGCTCTCCTTTCTTCCTTTTGTCAGGATCCTGAACTCAACCATCTCATGGTCACTGCTGCCCAGGTTGCCATCACTTCTGCTTCCCCTACCAATTCTTCCCTGTTTGTGAGCAGCAGGTCAAGAGGAGCACGCCCTTGTCCCCCACCCCCTGCAGTTGGTTCCTCCAGCATTTTCACCAGGAAATTGTCCACCCCCCAACACTCTCCAAAAATGTCCTGGATTTTCTGTGCACTGCTGTATTGCTCTCCCAGCAGATATCAGGGTGATTAAAGTCCCCCTTGAGAACCAGGGACTGTGATCTGGAAACTTCTGTTAGTTGTCCAAAGAAAGCCTCGTCTACCTCATACTCCTGGTCTGGTGGTCTATAGCAGACACCCACCATGACATCACCCTTGTTGCTCTTGCCTCTAAACTTAACCCAAAGACTCTCAACAGGCTATTCTCCAGTTTCATACTGGAGCTCTGAGCAATCATACCACTCCCTTACATACAGTGCAACTCCTTCGCCTTTTCTCCCCCACCTGTCCTTCCTGAACAGTTTATACCCATCCATGACAGTGCTCCAGTCAAATGAGTTACCTCACGAAGTCTCTGTTATTCCAATCACATCATAATTCCTTGACTGTGCCAGGACTTCCAATTCTTCCTGCTGGTTTCCCAGGCTTCTTGCGTTCATGCACAGGCACCTAAGATAACTAGCAATTGCCCTACTTTCCCAGTATGAATCAGGCGGCCTCCTCCGTTGCATTATCCTCCTTGTGTTTCCTCCCGGAATCCCACTTCCTCACTTACCACCATCCCCCGGTGAACCTAGTTTAAAGCCCTCATCACTAGGTTAGCAAGCCTGCCTGTGAAGATACTCTTTCCTCTCTTCATTAGGTGGATACCATCTCTTCCTAGCAATCCTTCTTCCTGGAATAACATCCCATTGTTGAAGAATCCAAAGCCCTCTCTCTGACACCACCTGCATAACCACACATTTATCTCCACAATTTGATGGTCACTACCTGGGCCTTTTCCTTCAACAGAGAGGATGGACGAGAACATGACTTGCACCTCAAACTCCTTTATCCTTCTTCCCAAAGCCACGTAGTCTGCAGTGACCTGCTCAAGGTCATTCTTGGCAGTATCATTGGTACCCACGTGAAGAAGTAGGAAAGGGTAGTGGTCCAAGGGCTTGATCAGTCTCTGCAGACATTCTGTCAGATCCTGAAATCTAGCTCCAGGCAAGCAGCACACTTCTTGAGTTTCCCGGTCTGGACGGCAGATGGATGACTCTGTCCCCCTTAGGAGGGAGTCCCCGACCACCACCACCACCTGTCTCCTCCTCTTGGGAGTGGTGATCATGGAACTCCCATCCCTAGGACAATGCATTCCATGCCTTCCAGTTGATGGAGTCTCCTTCTGATCCCTTCCATCAGATGACTCTTCCAAACCACTCTCCACTGTAGTACCTGTGCAAAGAGTCTGAAAATAGTTTCTTACCTCTATCTGCATTGGGGGTACATGGACTCTCCTCTTTCTTCTTCTGGAGGTCATGTGCAGCCGATTTTCTTCCCTGTTCTGCACTGCCCTCTCTGATTCTTCAGCATGCTGTGCCTGCAGTACTAAACGCTGACTTCTATCCAGAAAATCTTCATTTTCTCTGATGCAACGCAGGGTTGATACTTGGGCCTCTAGTCCTTTAATCTTCTCTTCCAATATGGAGACCAGCTTGCACTTTGTACAGATGAAGTCACTTCTATCCTCTGGGAGAAAGACAAACATGGCACATCCTATGCAGGTCACAACAGCTGATCATTCACTATCCATATTGTTTTCCTTCTAAGAGCCTCTTCAGATGTTGTATTTACTGCTCACAGAAGGGCAAAAAAAACCTCTGTGGGAACTCCCGCAAGCAAACTCCCAGACAAACTCCCTCTGTTTGCCTGTCCTCTGTTCACTGCTCACTCAGTTCGCAACTGGCTGCTGGCTCGGAGCAGTTGGCCCAGCTCAAAGCCTTCCCTCCAATCAACCACTCAAGGCCCACCTGGAACAAAACACTCCCAGTTTACACTTTTCAATCAAACAAACACATGGTCAAACAATCCCTGCAACTAGCTCCAGTCAAAGAAATGGTCACAGCAGACAGACATATCCTAAAACTGACACGGCTACAACAACACTGTCTATAATCATGGAAGTAACTCTTAAAGAATTTCACAACACAATGTCATAACTGCCTCATGCTAGAATATGAAGCCTGTTTATCTCACTGTAATATCCAGATTTACTGTCTCAAAACAGAAAAAGAAAAACAAATTGGCAGTCCTCAAAACGTATGGCACTGTGGATAGGGCACTGGACTGGGACTCAAGAGACCTGTATTCCATTCCCAGCCCAGACACTAGTCAAATGATTTCACCTCTGTGTTCCTCAGCTTCCCCATCTTTATACTACTTTGTAAAATGTTGTGGGACATATGTATGAAACAGGTTGTGTTACAGCTACATGCATCATAAGATTTTTTTGTAGGCTTATCTTGAATCGTTATCAGGATAAATCCTCGGAGGTAACCAATTTGAAGAATAATGGTCAGCAGCATCTTTTGGGAATCTAACTTTTCATTTGTTGAGTTTGAAGATGTTTTATATCAGTAGTAAGAGTGATCAAAAGCAGGCAGTCGCCAATCCTCAAAAACGGGAAGATATGACTTGAATAAGTCTTAAAAGCAATAGCAATACCAAAAGAGAGAGCAAGTCTGTCTGTGTTCTCAGGGTGCTGGAATACATTCAGCAACTGAAGGAATACCATGAAATTTGGTGTAACCATAGGACTAGAAGTTAAGCAAAAGCTAAAAACTCTACAAATAAGAAGCTTAGTGAACCAGCTGTGTGAAGGCGCAAAATAAATGTGCTCATTATTCCAGCTCCAATGAGACACACTCCTGGGTTATATAAAATTGTACACAAGACTCAAGGGTATTCCAGAGAGTTCAAACTTTTGAACCATTTCTCCTGAGATCTGTCCAGGACAACACATTGGGCGGGAATGGGTACATAAAGTTCCATAACCTTCTATTATCAGATTTTATTGATCCAACTAAACAACCCTGAAAAAGCTCAACTACAGGCAGTGACATATGGGGTTACAATGGATTTAAAAAGAAAACTGGAATGGAAAATATTAAGAAGTTAGAATTAAATGTCTTATTTCAATATAATTTTCCACTGACCTTCACTGTTGGTGAATGCACAGTTTAATGGATGTCTGTACCATGGCACTACAAAGAAGCACATAATTAAAACACATACACATGCTCCTGTATATGTACATATATTTATTAATTGCTTCTGCTTCTTTGTGCTGCCATGGTATATACACACATACACACAGGCATAAATAAAAGATTTTTTAAAAAATATATGAAGGTATAAGAAAAACTAATGAGAAAAACAAACCCCTGAAAAAGAAGAAAAGATAAAAAGACAATACACAATACTTGAGATTGTACTAAAAAAGGAAGCAGTGTATAAAAAAAAGAGACTGTTTTAGTTTAATTTAAAATTATTTTAAGGTACACTATATAAAAATAACTGCAATTAACTCCTTCATATGATCAAATAGACTATCTATGTGGGTGTGCATATATATATCCAATATCTGATGTATCATTTTTACATATATTTATACAAAATATACATGTACTTTTTACATATTTATTTGATGTATCAAAAATGATACATCAGATATGAGATCTATGTACACACACACATAGAAACAGTTTGTTTGATCACATAGAGGAGTTCGTTTTATATATATAATTTTTGATACACCATCCCCACAGACAAATCACCTTCCAGCAGAGATGGGATGAAGAATCCTCTTCACACACACTTTCACTAACACATAGGTATCATGTTGCCTCATATAATCTGGATGGTTTACCTCTTCAGAGAAGGAAAAAAAACTTTGCCAGTAGTGTTATCAGTCTCAGCTACAAATTATTTAAACTTAACCTTATTCCTCTTAATTTTCGAAGACTATGAACCAAAAGTTGTCTCACATGCCGCTCCCCCCGCACACACACAAATTAGCATGTACTCGTTATTATTGGTGGTGCATCCTGACCAAAGAGTATCCCCCTCTGAAGACATTCTGTTGGGGGGACCACTATAGAACTAAGTCTATCACCTTTCATGTAGGAGACAATCTTCTACTGTGGCAGTGTAATGATAGATTATGAACAGAATTTGCCAAGATTGTAGAGGTTTCATATGCATCTTGGAAAACAAAATCTCATATGTAGAATGCCATTAGGCCTAGGAATCTGAGGAAGAATCAGTTGGTACTCTTTCCCTTATTCAGGACAACTGTAATATTTGTGGGATTATCAAGAATCTTTTGAAAGGAAGACTCAGCAGTCTTATAGTAGAATCCCCACTGTAGCCCTTATAAAGCTCAGAGTGTATTTCTGCACTAAGATGCCCTCCTGAGGGCACAAAGGATAGAGCAGATCCAACTGTCCCTCTGTTATTTCACCAATACAGAATCCAGGTGGTACAGGACTCCATAGTAGCAGTGAAGGAGGGTGGGTTGTGGAATCCATGTGGAGAACACATCTCTAAGAACCACAGTTGCTTCAAGGTAAGTAACCGTTCTTTCTTTTTTGGGTGATTGTCCACACGGAATTCACTTCTGGTGATTAGCAAGCAGTGACCTCATAATTAGGGGATAGCTACAAAGAGTCCTATTTAAATGATGATTGCACAACATCTTTACCAAAGTGGGTATCAGCCCTTGTCCTCAACTAAGGAATACTTCTGGATGAAAGTGCCGTAGTTGCCCAGTAAATTTCTGAAATTAGTATGCTTTTTAGAGAAAACTGCCTGAACCAGAGAGCACTGGTCTATAATCTGCATGTGTGGGCCTAACCAGTTATCTCATAGAATGATCTGATACACTTATAGACCCATTTAGATAGCCTTTAGGGGGATCTGCCTGAAACTTTATTCTATTAGAGCCCTGACCATATCAATGGTGCACAATTTGTTTTCCCCTTGGTTGGAATGCAGCTTGGGAAAGAAAAATGGCATTTGAATTGTCTGAACTAGATGACAATCTGAGACAACCTTTGTAGAAACTTTGGGTGAGGCATAAGGGACATTTTGTAAAACTGTGTAAGGAGGGCCACCCATGAGGTCCTGAATCTCCCTTAACCTTCAAGATGATCATATAGCTACTAGAAGGTCATAAACAGATAGCATGAAGAGTAGTTGCTGTTGGCTCAAAGGACTCTCCCACTAACCTAGCTAGAACTAAGTTAAGGTCCCAGAAAGGACCTTGTATTAATTTTGATGGAATAAATGGGCCAAAAGATTCAAATCTATTAATGTGACCCTGTTAGTGTACAACGTTAGTAGTTTTAAATGAGGTTTGAGGTTTGGAATACAGAGGCCTAAGTGGGCTTGGTACTATGGCAAATATACCATTAACAATTATTTTAAGATACAGAAAAGAAGAAAAATAGTTGAAATATTTGAAATGTAACATATTAAGTAAGACTTTCATTTTAACCACATCCCTTGTTTCCTTTCCCTTTAGCTGTAGAGAGATTTTAGAAGGAAAATACCCATCTGACAGTCTCTTGGATGATACTAAAGATGTAATAACTGTCCTTTCTGGGAAAAAAGAGCAGAAATTAATTGAGAAGGGCTGGAGCTATTATTGTTAAAATTCAAACCTGTTTTGTGTTCTAGGAAACAGGATCAAACTTTGTGTTCTAGGAAACAGGATCAAACACACAACAGGGGGGAGAGAAAAGAACAGCAAAGATAGAAAATGCAGCTTCTGTCTCTGGTGTTGACTGTGACTTGCAGCCTCATTGCTGGAGAAACACAGGCATGACTCATGGTCTTATTAGCCACTTCAAGACCTGGCAAATTTGTACAAGCATTGGACTCTTTAGGGGCTTACTGTTAGCTGCCTCTTTGGCCATGGGTTTAGAGCAGTGTTGCAAAAATATACAGTCTTGGCCAGCTAAGCCAGACTCTTATCAGACAAAAAGCAAAAGGAGAGTGTGACGGAGCAGAGCGGCCCCGCACTGGTACTGCAGGAGTTAACCCTTCCTTCCTAGCAGAGGAAGCCACGCCCCAGAAGCTCTGAAGGGCATGCTCCAACTGGAGAACAAGTATAAAAGCCTGCAGACCAGCTCAGTTGGGGCTGACCACAGGAGGAGAAGGACACACGCTACCAGCTCCTGAAAAGGGAGAGCCTGCGCACCAGGATCCAGAAGTCAGCCAAGCTGAGGCACTACCTGAGACCCCGACGGAGGACGTCACAGGGGAGGAACAGACCAGAGGACCCCCCCGCCGCAGACGAACTGGTACTCACAGTAGGAAGTGACTCTAGAGACAAATGGTGTTAGAGCTGTATTAACACTCAGCATGTTGCGGGCAGATCCCCGTTGAGCAAGTGGCAAGGACAGCTTGCCACTACCAGGGCCCTGGGTCGGGGCTTGGTGAAAAGGGCGGGCCTGAGTCCCCATACCCCCTCACCCTCGAACCATGAGGGATCCTAGAGACTCTGGCTGCTAGGCCGCGCTACCCTGCCCATAAGAGGGGTTGTATAGACTCTGACCACTAGGCCCCCTCCTTACGAGCGGGGGTGTATGGACTCTGGCGGCTAGGCCATGCTACCCCGCTTGTAAGGAGGGGGTGTATGGATTCTGGCCGCTAGGCTGCACTACCCCGCTCGACAGAGCCGATGAGGGGAAGAAGGCCAGGAGGCTGTAACCAACCACCCGCAGGGAGGCGGACATAAGGACTGGAGAGTGGAGAGGCACCAACACCTCACCCCACCCCTGCCACAAAGGAGCGTTGCGGTGCCAGGCTCGCCACAACTGGTGGAGAATGTGGGCAGCGATCAGGACCTGAAACAAGGACCCAGAGACCCAAAATGGACCCTGAGAAGCTTTTGAAATGGCTGCTGGAGAACCAACAGCAGCAGCAGCAGCAGCAAGTGCAGTTGCTCCAGCAGCTAGCCGCACAACAGCTGTTGCAAGCGGCGCAGCAGCAAGAGCAACAGCAACAGCTGATTCGGGAGCTGACGGCCCAACAACAGGCTAACCAGGAGTGACTGTTTCAGCAGATGGCCACACTGATAGGACAGGCACCAAGCCCTCCCCTAGGCATGGCAGGGGGCAGTGCCAGTGAGGGGCTCGGAGGACTACCAGTGCGCCTAACAAAGATGGGACTGGGGGATGACCCCGTGGCATTCCTGGTGACTTTTGAGCGAGTTGCAACCGCTGTACAATGGCCCCCCCGCACATTGGGCCACTATTCTAGCACCCTACCTGACGGGCCCAGCACAAGCCACTTACCGTAACATCGATCCACAGGACGCACTGGACTATTTGAAGGTCAAGGGTGCCATCTTAGACCAAACAGGCGTCAGCCCCGAAACTTACCGCCAGTGACTCCACACAGAATGGTACATGCCGGGAGTCAGACCATGAGCCGTGGCCCAGCAAATCCACAACCTCTGTTGGAGGTGGCTGGAACCAGAACGATGGACGAGTGTTCAGGTAGCCAAAGCGGTGGCCCTAGAGCGGTTCCTGCAGACCCTTCCCACTGGGGGGAAAGAGTGGGTGCAGAGACACCACCCGAAGACCCTCGCGGAGGCAACCTCCCTAATGGAGGATTACCTGGCCACAGAGGGAGAACAGAAGGCCAGCCCCAAAGGGAGGGGCTCAGGTGAACGGAACCTGAATCCAGCCTGGGGGGCCTGAAAGGTGGAGGGAGGAGGCCCCCGTTGGTACACACAGTCAGCAGGGACACCCACAACCCGCAGTGCTAAGGACCCACCCGGGGTCTCCTGGCCTTCTTCCCCCCATCAGCTCTGTCGAGCTGGGTAGCGCGGCCTAGCTGCCAGAATCCATACACCCCCGTAAGAATCCAAGATGACACATCAGGGAGGAAGAGTAGACCCCGCCATACCCCAACTGAAGAAGAGAAGCGGGACCAGTATTACGAGTGCAGACAGATAGGGCACTTCCGAAGGGAGTGCCTGTACATGGATTGTAATTATGGACAGGTTTGGGCTGCGGGCCACAGTGCAAGGACATGGGAGCTAAGGAAGATAGTCATACCGGTGAAAGTAGATGGGATGTCTACCTGGGCCTTCGCGGACTCGGGGTGTAGCCAGACAGTCATCCGGGCTGGGCTTGTAGAGCCCACCGGCCCCACCGGGGCCCCCATCAGCCTGCAGTGTATTCACGGGGATGTGAAGCCATACCTCACCATCTGGGTGCAGCTCGAGGTTGTTCAACACCGAAGGCGGTGTCTAGTCAGGGTGGCCCCGAAGCTGGCTTACCCAGTGATCCTGGGACGTGACTGGCTGGGCTTCACTGACCTCTTTCAGGAGTGGGGTACACATCCCGGGAGGAAAAGTGGGAGGCAGGCTAGAAGGTCTGGATTATTAGGCCAACCAGTAGTGGGCAGCCCCCTGGAGGGGCCCCTTGGAGAGTCCAGAGATGGAGGAAGGGAGCCAAACCCCTATTGAGACCCCGATGGGAGAGGGCCATGGATGGCTGGATGTAGATGCTGACTTCCTAGAAGAACAATGTGGGAACATCACCCCCAGTCAGACCTGGGATCAGGTGACAGGACACCCTGGGGAGGAAGACCTGCCACAACGCCAGCAGCAAGGGCCCCGATTTGAGATCCATCATGACTTACTCTATCGGGTGGTCCAGGAACACCAGAAGAGAGAAGACCTGAGCCAACTACTGGTCTTGCGGTGGTTCTGGCAGAACTTGCTCCACTTAGCTCACTCAGTACCATGGAATGGGCACCGGGGGAGGGAGAAAACGCTGCAACGGGTGGCCCAGAGGTTCTTCTGGCTGGGCATCCATAGGTGAGGGATTACTGTGCCTCCTGCCCCGAACGCCAGAAAACCGGCCCAAAAGGCATACCAAAAGCCCCCCTTGTGCCCTTTCCAGTGATTGGGACACCCTTTGAGCAGATACACTTGGATTTGGTGGGACCTTTGGAGAGGAGTAGCTCTGGCCACAAGTACATCCTGGTCGTGGTTGACTATGCAATGCGGTATCCAGAGGTGGTACCACTACTGACCGCCATGGCTCTGGTCATCGCCAATGAGGTCTTGCAGATCTTTGCTTGGGTCGGTCTGCTGCAGTAGATACTAAACAGACCAAGGGACTAATGTAACTTCTAGACTAATGGCAGAGTTGTGCCGTCTGCTGAATATCTGTGTGCTTAAGACCTCAGTCTACCACCCTCAGACGGATGGGTTGGTAGAGAGATTTAACGGCACCTTGAAAACCATGCTAAGGAAGTTCATGGATGACGATCCTCGGCACTGGGATAAATTGTTCCCAGCTATCATCAGCAGGAGGAAAAAAAACTTTTTGGCGTGTCTGATGTCACATCACATCAGGGGCTCATACACCTGCACATCTACCAACGTGATATATGCCATCATGTGCCAGCAATGCCCCTCTGCCATGTACATTGGCCAAACCGGACAGTCTCTACGCAAAAGAATAAATGGACACAAATCTGACATCAGGAATCATAACATTCAAAAACCAGTGGGAGAACACTTCAACCTCTCTAACCACTCAGTGACAGACTTGAAGGTGGCAATTTTGCAACAAAAAAACTTCAAAAACAGACTCCAAAGAGAAACTGCTGAACTTGAATTAATATGCAAATTAGATACAATTAACTCTGGCCTAAACAGAGACTGGGAATGGTTGGGTCATTACACTAATTGAATCTATTTCCCTATGTTAAGTTCTTCTCACACCTTCTATGGGCCATCTTAATTATCACTTCAAAAAGTTTTTTTTCCTCCTGCTGATGATAGCTCATCTCAATTGATTAGACTTTTCCTGTTGTTGTGCATACTTCCACCTTTTCATGTTCTCTGTATGTATAAAGATCTCCTGTCTGTGTGTTCCATTCTATGCATCCGAAGAAGTGAGCTGTAGCTCACGAAAGCTCATGCTAAAATAAATTTGTTAGTCTTTAAGGTGCCACAAGTACTCATGTTCTTTTTGCAAGGTGAATGCGATCTCTCATTTCGATGCCTCCCCATGCCCCAGGTGGACGAACTGCTGGAGCAGCTAGGTAAGGCAGAATTAATCTCCACTCTAGACTTGACCCAAGGGGTATTGTCAGATCCCTTTGACACCAGCCTCCCAAGAAAAGACAGCATTCCCAACACCATTCGGCCTCTACCAGTTTACAATGATGCCACGGGCTACATGGGGTCGCGGCTACCTTCCAGCAGCTCATGAATCAAGTGTTGAGCCCCCACAGCACGTACGCCACAGCATACATCGACAACATTGTTGTTTACAGTGCCAACTGGGAGGAACATCTCCAGCACCTCGCTGAGGTGCTGCAAGCACTGGGCAAAGCAGGTCTCACTGCAAACCCAGTCAAATGTCACTGGGGCCAAAGAGAAGTGACCTACCTGGGCTATATGGTGGGCTGAGGGAAACTCCGCCCTTTGGTAGGTAAGGTGGAAGCCTTGAAGAACTACCCGACCCCCACAACAAAAAAGCAAGTACGGCAGTTCTATCATCGGTTCATGCCTAACTTTGCAACGCTTGCCGCCCCCCTGACAGATTTGACAAGAAGCTCCCATCCACGGAAGGTCCAGTGGTCGGAAGACTGCGAGAAGCCCTTTTGCGCGCTGCAGGAACAATTAACATGGGAGCCAATACTGATCCAGCCTGACTTCGCAAGGCCCTTTATCCTCCAGACGGACACCTCAGAGGTAGGGTTGGGGGCTGTACTGTTGCAAGAGGTGGGGGGGAGAAGAACACCCCATCTTGTACCTAAGCCGCAAGCTGTTCCCCCAAGAAACCCGGTATTCCACCATAGAGCGGGAGGGGTGTGTGACGGGGCAGAGCGGCCCTGCACTGGTACCGCAGGAGTTAACCCTTCCTTCCTAGCAGAGGAAGCCACGCCCCGGAAGCTCTGATGGGCATGCTCCAACTGGAGAACAAGTATAAAAGCCTGCAGACCAGCTCAGTCGGGGCTGACCACGGGCAGAGAAGGATACACGCTGCCAGCTCCTGAAAAGGGAGAGCCTGCACACCAGGATCCAGGAGTCAGCCAAGCCAAGGCACTACCTGAGACCCTGATGGAGGACATCACAGGTGAGGAGCAGACTGGAGGACCCCCTGCCACAGATGAACTGGTACTCATGGTAGGAAGTGACCCAGGGGAACTCTAGAGACAAATGGCGTTAGAGCTGTATTAATGCTTGGCGTGTTGCGGGCGGATCCCTGCCGACCGAGTGGCAAGGAGAGCTTACCATTACCAGGGCCCTGGGTCGGGGCTCAGTGGAGAGGGCGGGCCTGAGTCTTCCTACCCCCTTACCCCCGAACCACGAGGGATCCTAAAGACTCCGGCCGCGAGGCCGCACTATCTCACCCATAAGAGGGGTTGTATAGACTCTGGCCGCTAGGCCGTGCTCTCCCGCTCGTAAGGAGGGGGTGTATGGACTCTGGCCACTAGGCCGCGCTGCCCTGCTCGACAGAGCTGATGGGGGGGGGGAAAAGAAGGCCAGGAAGCCGTAACCGACCACCTGCAGGGAGGCGGACATAAGGACTGGAGAGTAGTGAGGCCCCAACACCCCACCCCACCTCTTCCACAAAGGGGCGCTGCGGTGCCAGGCTCACCACAGAGAGGTATAGGAAAAAGAAGAAATAAGGTAGGGAAGGGGAAAAAAAAAACAATGGGTGGGGGAGGGAGGCAGTGAGAGACAAAGTCTGACCTTACAGGTAGTGATGGGGATATAGCCAGAGCTGGTGGAGATGGTAATGTCATCTAGGTCCCTCTCTTTCTGGCATAGTCAGAACATTTTCTCAGGACTGGGACAGGGAAGGCCCAGTGTTGTCATGGTGGATACCAGGTTCCCAAGAGATGGTGGGAGTGGCAGCCATGATGGTGAAGCTCATTCCTTCCTGTTCTCCCATCTTTCAGTCACACAGCATTGTGGTTGTTAGTTTATCCCCCGAAGTCTCTTTCTGAGGACCCCACAGAGGAGTTATTGGTGGAATAGCCCATCACCTCATTATTTTGTTCACCAATTAGGCCTACTTTTCCACACACCTATTTTGGTTCCTTTAATTCCAGGCTGCAACTGGGCCAGCCACTTCCTGTTTACCCCCTCATGAATAAAGGTCATGCAGCCTACCTACGTTTCCCTTCTTGCACTGCTCAAATAAAACTTCACTTCAGGCTTTTTCTTGATAAAAAATAACCTGCTTGGGGACTGGATAATTAAGCTAAATAATCTGCAAATAAAACTTAAAATCTAAAACCAAAGACTATTTATAAATCCATACAACACAAGGTTCCTCTTCCTCCTCCCAGGCCTTCCTGCCTGAGGCCTTTGTAGTCCCTCTCCTGGCTTGGACAAGGTTTCTTCAAGACCACCCTGCCTGGAGAGCTTTGCCTGCCTCAACAGGCCACTCCCAAGCCCTACGCAAAGGAGTCTCAGTCCTAACTCTCAGGACACTCTGCTCTCAGACCTGCTCACTCCTGTCTCTAATCCTTGAACATTCCCTCCTTCTTTGCATACTCCTACTGCTTTTTATATGGCAGTCTCCCTGATTTTTCCTGGTGTGACTCATTCTGTGATCAGGGTTGGCTATCTCCAGCCCTCCAGTGGCAAGCCACCAAGTCCCACACTTCTTTTGTTTACCAGGCATGATCTTAACACAGTCCTTGAATTATATTTGTAGGCCTTTTAGTTTCGATTAATTCAGTCTGTCTCCCTTTTGCATATTTTCCCATCAAAATTTATTGTTATAAATTACTGTGCCATTTTATAATCTTTCACTTTCTTTCCCACACTTGATTTTACAAATAGGGTAATTTTGTAGGCCTAATTATTATAACGGGGCTCTCAAACTGTGGGAAATATATGAACAAGAACCTTGAGAAATCTAGAAACTGTGGGGTGGAAAAATATGCTGTGACCCTAGATGGGAAGATGATGAGCAAATATTGCTGCTAAATCCTAGAATTGTAGGAGTGGAAGGACCACAAGAAGCTATCTAGTCCAGTCCTTTGCACTCCTGGCAGGACTAAGTATTATCTAGACTACCATATGCCCTTATGCAGCTGATTGATAGTTCTGAATTCTTTAGGGATGGAAGATAGTTCAGAATAGTATGAATTGTGGCTTCTAAGGGAGACTGTAGGTATTGTGATGCCCTAAAAGAGAACTCCTTCCATTCAGCTGCATAGGTCAGTGTAGTAGACCCCTCCCTGCTATGCACTCATATCTTCAGGCCTTGAGATTAACAACTTCTTTCAATGGTAATTTACCAGCAAGCAACCACTCTGTCAGAAGCAATGATACTAGATCCAGATGTAGGATCTGATCTCATTCTGGGAAAGCACATTGGATAAGACATGTCATGTTCCTGGGGCTGAGTTGATAAGTTCATTTACATTTGAGTACCAAAACTGCCTGGGCCAAACTGGAGTTAGCATATTCATCTCTGCTAAATCATTTATGAGTTTCCTTAGGACCCTCGGTATTAACAATATCTGTGGATAGACATAAATTATTCCTGGAGTCCATGAGATGATAAAATCACCCAAGGAGGCTGAGCTCAGACCCTCCCTCCACCTGCTCCCCAAGCAAATATTTGGCATTTCTTATTCTGCATTTAATCAAATAGGTCTACTAGCACGTATCCTACCTGCAGAAGATGCTCTGCAGGATTGAGTCCTTAACAGTCCATTCATGATTGTCTGTGAATTGCCTGCTGAGTTAGTCTGCTATGACATTCTTCAAGCCTGGTAGATGCAGAGCTACTGGCATTCTTTGGTGACAAATGCACTGGCTACATAGTTGAACAGCTTCTTACCAAAGCGGGGGGAGAGGATGATCATTTTCCTCCCTATCTGTTGATGTAAAAGACTGTGATTGTGTTTTCTGTCATTATCTAGACTGCTAGTCAATTTAGTAGAGGAGGAAATATTGTGCTTGCTAGATGAATACCTCTGAGTTCTAGTACATTTATGTGAAGGTAAGTCTCTTATTGAGACTTTGCATCTGTACATCTGTACTACCCAAGTGTGGCATCCATCACCAACATCTTGGCAGGCAGATGTGGACAAAATTGTACTTCTTTGCATACCCGGAAGGGGTCTTCCCATCAGTTTAACAATGAGAGGACTTGTCAGGGAATATGCACCCTCATGTTCATCTGATATCTGTTGGTTAGATTAACTGATTTCAATCCACACTGTCATGCACTGTAGGTAAAGTCTGGTATTCTGTGTGACACAGGTGCATGGAGCCATATGACCCAGGAGTCTGAGGCATACTCTTACATGTAGTGTTGTTGTAGCCATGTTGGACTCAGAATATTAGGGAGACAAAGTGGGTGAGATATTACCTCACCCATCTTGTCTGTCTCACACTTACAGACATTTGTGGATGAGGTTGCATCTGGTTGATGAGGTCAGTTACGGTCTTGACTCTCTCTGAGGCAGAAAAGCCCTGGCCAATGTGGATTCTAGCACTGCATCTATGAACCCTGTTTTTTGGGTTGGCAACAGTAGTGACTTTTCTTTGCTGATCCTGAATCCCAGCATGGTGAAAATATGTAGGATTAGGTGCATGGAATCATTCACCTACTGTGTTGATCTTCCACAGACATAGAAATCACTGAGGTACCAGTATACTTGGATTCCTTATTTCCTTAGATGAGCAGTCATGACTGCCAAACACTTGCTAAATACTCTTGGTGCTGTAGAAAGAGCAAAGAGCAGGACTCTGTACTGGTATGACAAGCTACCATCTGGAATCTAAGGCCTGGTCTACACTGGGGGGGGGGTCGAACTAAGGTACGCAACTTCAGCTACGCGAATAGCGTAGCTGAAGTCGAACTACCTTAGTTCGAACTACTTACCCGTCCTCACGGCGCGGGATCGATGTCCGCGGCTCCCCCATCAACTCCGCCACCGCCGTTCGCGGTGGTGGAGTTCCGGAGTCGACGGGAGCGCGTTCGGAGTTCGATATATCGTGTCTAGATGAGACGTGATATATCGAACTCCGAGAAGTCAATTGCTACCCGCCGATCCGGGCGGGTAGCATGGACGTACCCTAAGGTACTTCCTGTGTGCTGGGTAATTTGACATTTGAAACTGTGCATCCTGTAAACTGAGAACCACAAACCACTCTTGCAGATCTAATGATGGGATTATAGAGTACGTCTACACTGCATTTAGAACACGACCTGAAACCCCAGCTCTGGAACCTTTCCCCCCTTGTAGGACCCCAGAGCCCGAGCTCCAGCCCAAGCCCGAACATCTACATCACAATTAAACAGCCCCTTAGCCCAAGCCCAGCGAGCTCAAGTCAGCTGGCATGGGCCAGCCACAGGTGTCTAATTGTAGTATAGACATATCCATAGAGGTCAGAGTTACCAACCTGAATTTGACAGTTGAGCTTACTTCACTCGTTATGCCCTTGGGTGGGAGCTAGAACATGAGGGTATCTGGGGTTCTGGCACAGCTGCAATAGATACTACAGATTAAAAGAATCAGATACTATGCACATGAGGTGAATGCACATCAGAAGTGGAATCCGTGGACAATCATTCAAAGCAGCAGCAATATTTTAGAATACCACAATAGATCATTGTCAAGCATGAATCTTATGTACTTTCTGTATCTTTTTCTTCCTCAGATAAGAAAATGAGATCTTTAAGACTGCAAACCAGTCATGAGACAAAAATGGATTATTTTCAAAGATCCCAACATTTTCATTTTTTCATGCATTTGTTCAGCTTTTTGAGATTAAATACTGAAAGAAGTCCTCCACTGAACTTAAGAAAAATAAAATATCAAGAATAGAAACCACTACTTTGAAAAAAAATCTCCTCTAATAGTACTCTCTCATGAGAGAGATGCATGAAATATGATTATAAATCCACTGAAAATGAAGGACATTGCCCTTCCCTACAATTTCCAATACTCGTTGTGGGTGTTAATAATTTCCAAGGAATCTTGCATGCATGGTGGAACTTGTAGATGAATGTTCATCTGCAAGCATAAGATGTTGCCTCATTCCAAAGATGTATGTGCAGTCCTAGACAGAATAAATAGAAACCCAGGACCAGGTTTGAGCACATACACAGATCTTGGCTGTGCACATAATACCAGGTTTTTTGAAAAAGACACTTCTGTACATTGTCCAGTTATACTGCCTATTTTTCCCCCCTCCTCCAGGGCAGCTGAAGTTCACAGGAGTCAAGGAAGGTCAGATACTATTTGCAGCTTGAGCATGGTATACTGAACTGGGGTCCTGGCAAGGCACCTGCAAATAATAAGAAGAAACTATGCCAATATTCAAAGAATTTTGAATCACATATTGACTGAATGTTGCATGTTGTGGAATGTGAAGTTTAAAGCACACACAGATAATTAGAATGGGAAATCTTTTTCTCCTTACAAACAATTTTTTCTCCTGAATTCTTACATTTTTCTTTGGATAAGTCCCTTGTTTTACAATTAGACAAAGTTTGACATGGACGCAGCACTGAGGAGTTAATCAAGTATGGTTAATATGGTAGCAACATTTGAGGAGGGTGTTGGGGACTGGGGAACAGAAAAGGGCCTGGTCTTACAATAAACTGTCCTTGCCAGGACCCCAGTTCAGTATACCACGCTCAAGCTGCTCAAGCTGCATATTATTTTTTAATGTTATTGTAGATAAAGAAGCTGGAGAAGACTACAAATAGATATATGAAAGAAATGAAACAGCTTCAACATCTATACCAAGAAGTGTTGGGGGAAAAAATGGTCCATTACAAGCAAGGATTGAAAACCCATGTGCCAACTGCTTAAAATGAACAAGAGGTATTTTCAAATGACTTGAATATTTTTTTCAAGTTTAAGACATATTTTGAGATATGATTTATTACTTTAAAACTTTTTGTGAACTTTTTGTACTGATGTCACAGAAAGATGCTTTTATGTGGTGTTTTGCCTTGGCAGATATCTTGCAAAGAGGACATAATCCAGACCCTGAAAATGCAACAAATCGATAATGAGGACAAACTAAGCAATGCAGACAAAAAGGTAAAGTAAGTTTTACATTTAAATAATGTTTAGGATATTTTTTTCTTGTTTTAGTATTTTTCATGTGAGTTAAATTTAGGCATGATGTAATTGTTAGAAAATGTTATTTCTTCATAATTAATTTGGAAAAATATTAACTTAATTTTGAAAAAGACAATTTAGTATTATACGAAATCAGTATAGTTTTATTAAACAATCTCATTTATATTTATATGTAATCAATAGGTATATTCTATAAAGATAACAGTATGTATAAACCACCTTTTTCATTATATATTAGGAACAATGTTGGGATAGTGATTGAGATGATTCTTGAAACATCTTACAGATTCAGCATCAAGAAAAATTACTTGAGCAATTACATGAAAAACACTTCAGTGTAATAGATAGTGTCAAAAAGAAAGAAGAGAAAATTAATTCACTGGGCGACAGTTGGAAAAAGCATGCACTGCAAAGAAAGAACATCTGTAATATTTTTCTTTTTAAAAAAAATAAGATTTTAGGTTGAAGAAAACTACACATCACATTTTCAAGGAACATGATTGATATAACATAGTTTTAAATTTTTAAGTGTTAATTCACCTATTTTTGGCAAGTAATCCCCAATTTAGACCACAGTTTGATTTAAAATGAAAAAAGTCAATAAGTGTAGTTTTAGATGCAATTTAAATGTTTTTACTAAAATGTATGTTCCTTGTCTCTAGTTATTTTCTACCAAATGATAGAGAAGTGTTCAATAGTCAATTTGTAATTATATAGATTTCATTATAAACATTAGCCAAATTACATGGATAAGACTATCAATTGCAACATCGAAACTTTAACAAGTTTAAAATCATGGATCCTGTTACTTTCCTGATGCCCTCCAGTTTCCTCAATAACTTCTTAGCTCTTCAACAACCTGACTCATTTATTAAGCACCCTGTAGGAAATTTTGTGAGTGCTAGGTCAGAAACTCATTGTAAGACAGAAACAGGACTGGGCGTTGAGATAGGGTATCATAGCATGAATCATCAGTGACTCCATGCTGGGCTCCTCAAAGCAGGAGAGGCCATACTTGAATGCAGAGGCATAGGTCTGCTTTTTCATGGTTTAGAACTATGGCTTTTTATATCACATATTACTGTGTAGTTGACATCAGGTTGGATTAGATTGGATCATGACAGTGTTTGGCTTGTTTGGTGCTTCTATCTTTGTTACAGGACTGAAGGAAACAGTCTGCATTGAGGCTGGTTGAAGTTGTTCTCTGCCAAGTGCAGTAGCAGCCAGTTGTAGCCACACCGCAAAATGACAATTGTATGACACAAAATGAGGAAAAGTTTAAAATTGGAGACATACAACAAGACAAGCTTAATCTAGTTATTGTTCAGTAACAATAACATCTTAGCTGTAATGGCTGGTATTGGATATTGCTGACTGGAGAAACTGGCTGATTGTTATGACAACAGGGATGAGACATCTAGCACATGTAAAAATTTATTTTGGCTTTAATCTTATTCCAGTCTGAGCTCATCAGGAGGGGAAATCACTGAGAAATACACTCTTTGAATCTAGGCATAATGTCCAGGCAGCCTGACTTCAGTATGGCAAATAGTTGTAGTGAAGGCAAACTCTCCATAGCTTTAAATACAGCATGCATTTGAAAGATTCTAGGGAACACATCTCTGGACTCCTATGTGCTGTGCTGTAGATAACCTCACAAACCGAGTGCAAACATACAACACTGTGATTTCAGGCAGCATATTCTCTGCAGGTTAAAAGCGTTAGTCCCACTGTTTGCCTCAGTGTTGAATGTTTGCACACATATTGCAGTTAGAATTCCATGCATATTAGAGTTCTGTTTTCAGGATAATGAAAAGATGCTTTGAGAGGAGAGTAGTGCAGAGCAAAGAGTTATTTAATGCATAGTAAAGTATTTGGATGGTCTGAGTCATCTGAAATAGTGATAGTTTAACCTATCAAAATACAATCTGCAGAAAACTGTAGCTTGGATATAAAGAAGTCAACATCTCAGTAAAGGGGATGAGGGAGTGAAAAAGTGTGAGGGCAATTTTGACCTTATGTATAGCACAGGACATACAACTTCCCCAAAATAATTCTTAGAGCAGACCTTCTGGAAAAACATCCAATTTTCATTTTAAAACTTCCAATGATGGAGAATCCACCATGACCCCTGGTAAACTGTTCCAACTTTTAATTACCCTCACCGTTATAAAATTACTCTCTTATTTCCAGCTCGAACTTGTCTAGCTTCAACTTCCAGCCATTGGATTGTGTTATACCTTTCTCTGCTAGACTGAAGAGCCCATTAATAAATAGTTGTTCTCCATGTAGCTACTTCTAGACCATAATCAAGTCACACTTTAACCTTCTCCTTGTTAAGCTAAATAGATTGAGCTCCTTGGAGTCTCTCATTATAAGACATGTTTTCTAATCCTTTTCTCATTCCCATGGCTCTTCTCTGAATCCTCTCCAATGTATCAACATTCTCCCTGAATTGTGGGCACCTGAACTATTATTCCAGCAATGGTCACATCAATGCCAAACACTAAAATAATCTCTCTACTCATACTCAAGATTCCCCTGTTTATGCATCCAAGGATCACATTTGCTCTTTTGACCACAGCATCGCACTGTGAACTCATGTACATCTGATTATCTACCATGACCCCCAAATCTTTTTCAGAGTCATTACTTTCCAATATAGAGTGCCCCATCCTGTTAGCATGTCCTACATTCTTTGTTCCTAGATGTTTACGTTTACACTTAGACACATTAACACATTGTTTGTTTGCATCTAGTTTACCAAGCGATCTAGATCACTCTGAATCAGTGGCCTCTCCTCTTCATTACTTATCACTCCCACAATTTTTGTGGCACCTGCAACTTTATCCATGATGATTTTATGTTTTCTTCCAGGTCATTGTGAAGGGGTGCACAAACCCACTCTGTAGAAGTTAGGGTTAAGGAGTTGCTCTGGACCTGGACACAGGAGGCCATACCCCGCTGCCCCTGCTGGGCATGCTCACAGTGGAGGCTGAGTTCAAAAGGGAGCAACTCAGCCCAGTCTAGGCAGACAGAGTGGGAGAGCAGTTGGATGATGCAGCCTCCTGCAGAGAAGTTGCCAAGGTTCCCACAGGCTGGGACTAAGCCCTAAAGTCAAGCCTCCACAGACCCTTTTATCTATGTTATCCTCAAAAAGGAGAATAAAAATGTATAGAGACAGATAGATAAATTTTAAAACCTATGGCAGCTCACAAATGCCACATATATTCACAAAAAATCAATAGGAAAAAAACCCTAAACCAATAAATAAATAAATAAATAACAAACAAACAAAGATAATGTTTTCACCCCTCTTAGCCATGAGGGCGAGAAGCGAAACAATAAACAAACGCAAACTTCTGGAAACAAAATTACTGGTTAAATAATACTAATAGCTAATTACTTTAAATCAGAGAATGTACTGTATTATATTTTAAAATTAGCCATTTGCACACTGATACCAGTCAGCTCTGTGTTCTTGGGGAACCAGCACGCAATATCCAGCCTGTCTGACTCATGAAAGACACCCCCTCCCCCCCTACGAATCTCTGCTTGAACCAAAACCGATCAGAGAAAAGACTTACAGAGAGCAATGAAGGGCGGCTGGAGCCACACCTAGACCCCTCCTTACAAGGATGACAAGAACAAAGGCAACTCCCCTAGCCTCATCTGCATCAAAGATGGGACAGGGAGGCATCTCCATTAGCATACAGAATAGAGAACAGAGAACTGCACTGAACTCTGGGACCAGAAAAGCAGGGAAGTGCTGCATCATGGGAATTTCTGCTCCAGATGTTAATGAACCCATGCCTGCACACACCCAGCACAGCAGTTATCAGACCAATTCTAGTAATGAATCCTTGACTGATATCCAAAATACTGAAGCAGCGTAATTGCATTCTGAGCTCCCTGCAAGAAACATCAGCCATAGCTAGGAGTGATCAGCTCCTATTGTCTAGCCTAAAGAAAACCCTTGAATCATCAGTTTACCCATAAACAAATCTAGTGTTCTCCCTTGAACCATTGTATTTTCCCTACAAAAAATTTCCTGGCACTCCAGTAAGTGTTCTGATGCTTGGTACAACCTATGCATCAGTTCCACTGGGATTTCATCTTCTCCTGACTGATTGTGCTGGGGGCTCTGCCTGTCTCCAGTACTCAGGACCCTGAGCTACCACCATCACTTGGGAACCCCGACCAGTTGAAGCTTCATGGAAGTGGTGAGATCCCTCTCTTTCTCTCTCTGTTTTCTTTTCTACCTCAGGTATAACTTTCTAACCCTGACTTGTTTGATCAGGTATAGTTTTCTATATATGACTTTTGTAACCTTTAATAAGGTAACTCTTATGTTGATTTAGGCTCTCCTTGTGTAGTTATCACTATTATTCAATAAATAACTGTTATGGTTAAGCTGGTTGCTTCTCTCTCTCTCTGAAGTTTACTCTTTGGCGTTTTTAGCTTCCCCATTTAGTCTGCAGCAATCCTTCTTTAACCTACGCTAAAGATCCCTGCAGCGCCCAAAAATACTGTGGGGTTTGCTCATCATGTCGGTTACTAACAGTACAATTGTGACTTGAAAGTGGGGATAGGGACGTGCTGAACCTGTGACGGTGGCAGCTTAGAAGTGCTGCTCAACCCAGTCCGCTAAGTACAGGGGCATATAAGGGTGGCAGCCTGGAAGTGCTGTTCGACCCAGCCTGCTCAGGCTTACTCTATTCCGGTGCGGTATCTTTGGCACATAAGGGTGGCAGCTTGAAAATGCTGCTTGGCCCAGCCTATTGAGCCCAGGGGCATATAAGGGTGGCTTCTTGACCCAGTCTGCTCAGACTTGCTCTGTGTGTGTGTGTTCGTTCATCTGGAGGAACCCAGCCCTAGGGAATCTACATCCTGCAGGATAGTTCCATTGAGAGGGGACTTGCAGAAGGGAGAAATAGAGCTCCGTATGAAAACACAAGTGACACAAGCAATACATTGATAGAATTACAGAAAACCCCCACCCCCAGAAGAGTAACCCTAATAAATGAGCATACCGAAAGTAACGGGCAAATCCGGTAACAACACAACAAAGTGGGATATTTGGAAGATTTGGAGACTGAGAGCCACTGTGATCAATATGGAGCAGGAGATCTCAGGGCTAGAGAGGATTGACTGAGCACAGAGGCTCTAGGAGTGATACCTGGACACCTTCCACTCTGTCCTTAGCAGCAGCTAGAGGAGGCAGTGGGCAGGAAGGGGGATGGATGCTGAGTCTATGTGGCTCATTCCCTACCCAGTTTGCAAACCTAAGCATCCTCAGCCTGGGCTGCAGCATTTGCAGCAGGCACGTGGCAGGGAGCTGAATGCTGGGGATGTGAACAAGGCAGGGAGGAAGCAGGGGCTCCATTTCAGATTCTGGGGGAGGGGAGCAATGTTAGCACCTGAAAACTATTATTTTTTGCAGATGATAACTTAGAAATTAGCTGACAAGAGTACTGTATCTAATTCCTATATAAAGAAAGAAAAAAAATACAAATACCAATTTAAGACATATTTTAAATTCATATGTAAATTTAGGACAACCGGGAGATAATACAAGATATTCCCAATCCCAAGACTTGAGGTATCAGTTCTGGAGCCTTAACACAGCTATCAGAAACACAAATTTGATATTTTGTACATTATCTTTAGTAGAGAAAAATAAAAATAAATAAAATCTGCTTAAAACAGATGTTACTGCCATTATCTACTCTATTTTAGTCAATTGTTTTTCACCTCACTAAACACATATTTATTTAATTTTAATAAAGAGGGTTTTTTCCCTCTTTTATTAAGAATGGGAATTTTATTTTTCTAATTATTTTGGCATTTAAGTTTACCAATCACAATCATGCACGTGACTCAATAACATTTGATTCCATCATTACTATGTAATGTATCAGACTTGGAACCACATTTAATTTTGTACAAATTTTAAGTTATTTTACAGATATAATTAAAATTATAATTTGAAAGTAAGCGACCTTCATCTGCACAGTGTATAAAATTATGTTTAGCTAATGTGTTTTTTTTTAAACTGGCACTGTTAAGGTGAGTATGAGCTAAATTTACATTCTAGAAGGATACTACTATTTGATTGTACCGCTTTAAATAAAGAATGACAAAGCACAATATAATTATAAAAGTAATAGTGATCATTACTCCAACCAGGACAGGTTAGGAATTTTAGAACTCACTACTCAAAGAATTAAATTTAAGGATAAGAGAGAAATAAAATTATGAAATGCACAGACTAGTCAAAAAACTAATATAATAGTATTGTAATGCCTAATGAACTATGAAAGAATACAATTACAGAGAATACATGCGCATTGTGCATTTTGACAGGAAGTACCAAGAAGTAACAATAACAACAACAGAAGTTTGTGACAGTGTGTGTGTGTGTCTGCGTGTTGAAGGGAGTGTGTGAGAGAGACTGTGTGTATGTGTGTGAGAGAGAAAGTGTGTGTTGCGAGACTGTGTGTTGGGAGAGTTTGTGTAGGAGACCTTGTGTGTGTGTGTGTGTGTGTGTGTGTGTGTGTGTGTGTGTGTGTGTGTGTGTGTGTGTGAGAGAGAGAGAGAGAGTGTGTGTATGTGTTGGGGGAAGTGTGTGGAAGAGAGAGCGAGAGAGAGTGGGGGAGTGTGTGAGGAAGACTGTGTGTCTGAGAGCGTGTGTGTGTTGGGGGATTGTGTGTGAGAGGCTGTGTGTTGGGGGATGTGTGGAGCATACTGTGTGTGTGAGAGAGAGTGTGTGCTGGGGGAGTGTGTGAAGGAGACTGTGTCTGTGTGTGTGCCCGTGAGAGAGAGAGAGAGCGCATTTGGAGGGAGTGACTATGGGAGATAGTGTGTGCCTGAGTGAGTGTGTCAGTGCGCTGTATCTTTAAGCTGAGCACTCAGGAGCCTGAACACTTGATCAGTTCAGCAGCAGCCACAGTTCCCACTCCTGAGCCAGAGGCACCAGCACAGACAGGCTCCCTATCCCCCCACCACAGCTCAGCAGAGACCCACTTGACCCTCTAGTATTGAGTGAGCTGCCCCAGGACTCCATCAGCCATGGATCAACTACCCAAAGAAGGGGAGATTGCAGTGGCAGGAGCTGGGCAACCAGAGAGGAGCGGCTGCGGCCCAGGTGCTCAGCTCTGGGAGAAGTGGCTACAGGTGGGGCTAAGGCAAATTTTGGATCGACTATAGCCACTCCAAGCACCGAATCTGGCTTCTAAATGGAGTCAGGGCTTCTATCAACAGTCCTCTTTGTTGGATGTCTTCAACTCTTTTCTTTCTTGCTGCTGTAGGATCATAGGATTAGCAGAAGGTATGAAAGTAAGGGAAGTGGATGGAGGACTCTGCCCCTGGGGGAAGTAGATAGGAACAGTGTAGGCACTCAGAATTATGGGGAAGCAGATGATAAAGTAAAGGAGGATGGAAATCAGAAGAGGGAATGGATGGGAATTGAAAAAGAAGTTGGGCACTGATCGTGGAAGGACAAACAGTGGGTTAGGTGGGAAGAGGGTGGATACTGGTGGGAGGAAAGAAGCAATTGGTAAGAACTAAAAGGATCCTAGATCATAGGGAAAGGAGGAAAGCAGCAGGAAAGATGGAATAGAGAAGAGTAAGGTTCTTAAAAACTGGATGCAGCTTAGTATGCAGCTAAAGGAAATTCAGACTGGATAATACAGTGAAGAGGGAGCAGTTAAAAGAAGTAATAGGTGGAACTGGGAAGAGGGCTTGATACTCATGGAATGGGGTCACAATCTTATGTTAAGAGATAATGGTCCCTTCTGGTCATAAAACCTAAGACTCTATTATTCAAGGTCTAAAAATCCTGCCTTACAGAGATTCAATGTATTTAGATTATACAAGAGAAAGTTCAGAGATGACACAATTACAGTCTATAAGTACCTATATTGGGAGATTACTGATAGTAGAAGGCCCATTAATGTAGCAGAAAAAGGCATAACAAGATCCAATGCCTAAAAGCTGAAGTTAGATAAATTCAGACTTGAAATAAAAAACCTTAAATTTTACCAGTGAGGATAACTGATCATTGGAACAACTTATCTAGGACATGAGGGTTAATAGTGACTAGATACTCAAGCAGTTAACATTAACAATGAGGGGGAAGAACAGAAGCCAGAATAGAGAAAGAACAGGTTAAAGAATATTTTGATAAGCTAGATGAACTCAATTTGGGAGGACCCGATGAAATTCACCAGAGGACCCTTATGGAATTAGCTCAAGCAATCTCAGAACCATTAGAGATTATCTTTGAGAACTTAAAGAGGACAGATGAAGTCCCAGAACACTGGTGAAAGGCAAATATAGTGTCTATCCTTAAAAAGGGCAACAAAGAGAACCTTGGAAATTATAGAGCAGACAACCTAATTTTGGTATCTGGGAAAATACTAGTATAAATTATTAAATAATCAATTTGTAATGGACCTTGAGAATAATAGGGTAATAAGGAAGAGCCAACATGGATTGGTCAAGAACAAATCATACCAAACCAACCTAAATTTCCTTCTTTGGCAGGGTTATTGGCCTAGTGGATGAGGAGAATCTGTAGACACGATACATCTTGATTTTAGTAAGGCTTTTAACACAGTTGCACATGACATTCTTATAAGCAAAGTAGGGAAATGTGGTCTAAATGAAATTACTATAAATTACTAGTATAAATTATTAAATAATCAATTTGTAATGGACCTTGAGAATAATAGGGTAATAAGGAAGAGCCAACATGGATTGGTCAAGAACAAATCATACCAAACCAACCTAAATTTCCTTCTTTGGCAGGGTTATTGGCCTAGTGGATGAGGAGAATCTGTAGACACGATACATCTTGATTTTAGTAAGGCTTTTAACACAGTTGCACATGACATTCTTATAAGCAAAGTAGGGAAATGTGGTCTAAATGAAATTACTATAAATTAGATACTCAGCTGGTTGAAAAAACATACTCAAAGAGTAGTTATCATTAGCTCAGTGTCAAACTGGAAGGATGTATCTAGTAGGTCTTCCAAGGGTTTGTCCTGGGTCCAATACTATTCAATAGTTCCCTTAAGAACTTGGATAATGGAATGAAGAATATGCTTATAAAATGTCTGGATGACACCTAGCTGGGCAGGGGATGAAAGCATTTTGAAGGACAGGATTAGAGTTCAAAAGGACTTTGATAGACTGGAGAATTGGTCTGAAATCAACAAGATGAACTTCTATAAAGACAAGTGCAATGTACTTCACTTAGGAAGAACAAATCAAAAATATGAACAAAAACAGGGAATAACTAGTTAGGCAGTAGTAGTGCAGGAGAGGATATTAGGTTTATAGTGGATCACAAACTGAACGCGAAGCAACAACATGATGCACTGCAAAAAAGGCTAATATTCTGGGGTGTATTAACAGAAGTGTGATATCTAAGACATGGAAGGCAATTGTTCCACTCTCCTTAACACTGTTGAGGCCTCAGCTGGAGTATTGTGTCCAGTTTTGGTTTTCACACTTTAAGAAAGATGTGAACAAATTGTAGAGAATCAAGAGGAGAGCAACAAAATGATAAAAGGTTAGAAAACCTGACCTCCAAAGAAAGGTGAAAAAAATCTGGATATGTTTAGTCTTGATAAAATAAGACTGAGGGGGTGGGGCCTCAAGACAGTTTTCAAATATGTTAAGGACTGTTACAGAGAGGATGGTGATCATGTGTTCTCCATATCCACTAAAGCAGTGTTTCCCAAACTTGGGACGCTACTTGTGCAGGGAAAGCCCCCGGCGGGCCGGGCTGGTTTGTTTACCTGCCACATCCACAGATCTGGCCAATCGCAGCTCCCACTGGCTACGGTTCACTGCTTCAGGCCAATGGGAGCTGCTGGAAGTGGCGCGGGCCAAGGGACGTACTGGCCGCCACTTCCAGCAGCTCCTATTGGCCTGGAGCAGTGAATCGCTGCCAGTGGGAGCCACAATCAGCAAGACCTGCGGACGTGGCAGGTAAACAAACTGGCCTCGCCCCGCCAGGGGCTTCCCCTGCACAAGCGGTGTCCCAAGTTTGGGAAACACCGCACTAAAGGTAGGGCAAGAAGTAATCAGCTTAGTCTGCAGCAAGCGATATTTAAGTTAAATATTAGGAAACACTTTCTAGCAATAAGGATAGTTAAATACTGAAATAGGTTACCAAGGGAGGTTGTGAAATTCCTGTTATTGGAGGTTTTAAAAAACAGATTAGACAAACACGTGTCAGGGATGGTCTAGGTCAACGTTTCTCAAACTGGGGTCTGTTGACACCCAGGGAGACCACGAGGTTACTCCAGGGGGCCCGTGGGCCCCGCTGATCAACTCCTCCCTCCCAGTGCCTCCTGGACTCTGGGGAAAGAGCGGAGGCAGGGCACACTCAGGGGAGGGGGCAGAATTATGTCCAGGGCCACTGGCCCCAGCTGATCAACTCCTCCTCTGCCCTCCCAGTGCCTCCTGCACGCTGTGCAACAGCTGTTTCCTGGGAGGGAGAGGAAGAGGGAGGAGCAGAAATGGGGTGAACTCGGAGGGAGGGGGTGGAAAGAGGAGGGGAATAGGAGGGGCAGGAGTGGAGCGGGGCAGGAAGAGGTGGGATGGGGTCTTGGGAAAAGAGCCGGAGTGAGGAGTCCTCAGGTTGCTAAAGTTTGAGAACCACTGGTCTAGGTATACTTGGTCCTGCCTCAGTGCTGGGGGATGATCTAGATGACATTGTCCAGATCTACATTTCTGTAAGTTTAGGATTATGGCTCCACCTCTACCAGGAAGCAAGGAAACTAACAACTGTTTTAATCAAGTCCAGTATAAAGGCTCAAGTCCTCCTTCCACCTCTGACAAGCAACTTTAAAAACAAAGAAAAAAAAGATAGAAAGATAATAATGCAAAGACACCCTCACCATCTGACAAGCAATCCCCAGTGGAAGGTGAGAAGGAAGGAAGATGCAGGAAAAGAAAGATAATGGCAAACATTTAACAATATATAATTTTTCTTTGTCAGACATCATGTCTTCCTCCATCCTACTGTTGTTTCTTTACATGAAGCTAGCAAGGAGGAAAGACTCTCAAATAGAGATACCATGAACACATTCTCTATCTGCACCTGTGTGCAATATGAGTTGAGGAGTCAATTAACAAAGGAGAAGCCAAGAAATTAAGCATTAATTAGGGGTGAATAGAGAAAGAATTTGCAACAGATGTTGAATCTGGAGAGTCCTGAGGTCAGTCTCCAGAAAGGGAGGTTTAGTTCTGAGGAGGAGTGAATTTCTCTGTCCGAATAGAGATCTTTTTAACTATAAGTTGGCTGTGTCGGTTTCCAAAGCAAAATCTCTTTTCCCCAATGCCCTTCTCTCACTTCCTTTTTCATCAACCATATTTCTTAAGTGCCTTTATTTAGATTCCTTCCTTTTCTTTGTCTTTCATTTTTCATTCAACAGCTGGAAGAAAAATAATTTATAGAAAAGAATTGGAGCTGAGGACTGAGGCATATGACTGAACTCCATACTTCCAAGACAAGGAGGCAAAGAAAACTGAGGCAGAGGTGGGTTGGTTTGCACCCTTGCACTGGCCTTGACAGTTCTTTTTCTACTTGTTTCTTGGTAGGTAGAACCGTATTACTTAATGTAAGGGATCTATCATAGTAGAGTAGAAAGGAAAACTCGTGACAATACCATATAACTGGACAAAATGATGAGTTTGCGTTAATCCTCATTGCTTTATCTTCTAAATTATCAGAAGCATTCTGTTTTTAATTTGCTGATAGCTCTCCAGAAGTAGGTTTATGAATCTTTCATTCTTCCATTTCAGGGTGGATTGATTTAAATTACCAACTTTAATCATGATTTAAATCAGTAAGCAAGAAACCCTGATTTAAATAATCGATTTTAATCATGTTTTGCATTTGTAGTTTCTAGTACTTATTATCTAAGCAAATATTGATTCTCATTAGCTGGTAACCATTAAAACATTTTGATTTGCAACTATTTATATCTTTACAACTGAATTTGATGCTTCTTTTTGATAACCAGGAGACTACACTGTATCTACACATTTATTTAAGCATTACTATTGCTTGATTTACATTTATTCAGATTCTCCATTGTGGACAATTTTTACTATATTAGAAAATAGTGAATGATGCAATTCTTATTTACTAGATGATGATTAATATTTTACTTCTGATTTGTGTCAAAGTCTATTTGGGTAGAAATTCAAATTATTTAAAAAATGCACAAAATCAACATTTTAAGTGTTTTAATTAAATAAACCTAACTTAAAAGTGTTGGATATATAAGGAAAAAAGGTTTTCAGAACATGTTTTGCATTTAAACTCGCTGATTTATTAAACAAAGGAATTATTATCTGCAGTCAATTAACTTAACTGATTGTTTTTGATCACCATGCCCATCAAGATTTTAGAACTGGTAGATCTCACACTTACTTTTAGTTTACACATTGGATGAGGAAAACAAGCTTTCCTGCTTTTTCAACCCCCAATTGGTTTATTAACTTTGACTGAACTAGTCATTGAACTGAACTAGTTGTATAAACTGAAATGAAAGAAATATCCTCTCTCCATTTGCAGCAGAGGCCACTGCTGTCAAAAGCTGGTTTAGCACATCAGCAAATTCTAGTTCCAAGTGCTTAGTCAATGACTTCCACCAGTTCAGTGGTATGATTTCTTTTAAAATTTGGCAGCAAACATATATTGCTTAATATTTTGTTTGTTTTTCATTAAAATGATTGTAATAGATAATAAGTTTAGGATTTAATATAGATTGTCAGTTTCAACATTAATTTAAAAAAAATAAACCTATATGTAATTTAAATTAAATATCAGATAGTTTCCATTTTAAAAAAATCAGTTATTATCCATTCCTTCATCTTCCTCATGTGATTTAGAGGAAACCATTTCTTACAGGAACCATAAGTTAACACATCCTGCCCACAAGTTATACATATAGTGATCAGGACTTATATGATTATCACTATGTAACAGTCTGCTCTCATACAATCTCACACAATCTTCTTAAACCAGCTTGATTTCCTTCTTTGACAGGGTAACTAGTTTGGTAGACAGGGGGAATGTGGTGGAATGCAGGTGTGGTGGAAGTACCATTAAGTAGATACATAACTGGTTCAACAACTGCAAACGATGAGTAACTATTAATGGAATGACGTCAGATTGGAAGGAGGTCTCGAGTGGGGAACTTGGAGTTCTGCAAGGATTTGTTATGGATCCAGTGTTATTTAATGTCTTATTAACTACTTGGATGTAGGAACAAAGAGCATACTGATCAAAGCTGGGGGGGGGGTTGAAAACAGTTTGCTAAACTTCAAAGGGACCTTGATAAATTGGAGAACCGGGCTATGGACAACAAAATGAAATTCAACAAAGACAAATATAAAGTGCTACACTTAGGGAAGAAAAAACAAATGCACAAATACAGGATGGGGGATAACTGGCTTGGCAGCAGCACTGTTGAGAAGGATATCAGAATTGCGATGGCTCACAGCCTCAACATGAGTCAACAGTGTGATGCTGTTACAAAAAAAACAAATGCAATTTTAGGTTGCATTAACAGAGTCATAGCATGCAAGTCACGGGAGGTGATAGTACCTCTCTATTTGGCATTGGTTAGGCCTCAGCTGGAGTATTGTCTCAAGAGATGTGAAGAAACTGGAAAGGATCCAGAAGCAAGTGGCAAAGGGATAGAATGCAAGCCATATGAGCAAAGGCTGAAGGAACTGGCTATGTTTAGTTTGGAAAAGAGGATATTAAGGGAGGACATGATAGTGGTCTTCAAATACTTGAAAGGCTGCCATAAAAATGATGGAGAAAAGTTGTTTTCTCTTGCCACAGAGGGCACAACAAGAGGCAATAGGTTCAAAATACAGCACAGCAGATTTAGATTAAATCTCAGGAAAAACTTCCTAACTGTAATAACAGTAGGACAATGGAACAGACTGCCTTGGGAAGTGATGGAAGCTCCTTCACTGGAGGCTTTCAAAAGGAGGCTGGATAACCATCTGTCTTGAATGGTTTAGACACAACAAATCCTGCATCTTAGCACAGGGTTAGACTAGTTGACCCTGGTGGTCCCATCTAGCCCTATGGTTCTATGATTTTATAGTTCTAATCCTTCTGAAAAAATATATTAAGTCTCTGGTGTTACTCCTTGACTTTAGCAAAGCTTTTGATATGGTCTCCCACTGTATTCTTTCCAGCAAGTTAAAGAAGTATGGGCTGGATCAGGGGTCCCCAACGCGTTGCCCGCCAGTGCCATGGCACCCACGGGGGCATCTAAATGTGCCTGTGTCCTGGCCAGCAGTCGAGCATCCGCCGAAATGCTGCCGAATTTCAGCGGCATTTCGGTGATGATGACTCTTGATGACACCGCTTGTCGGCGGCAAGTGGCGTCATCGAGAGGCGCTGCCGCCGAAACGCCGCAGAAATTCAGCGGCCATGCCTCTCGATGATGCCACCTGCTGCCGACAAACGACATCATCAAGAGGCATCGCCACCAAAACACTGCAGAAATTTGATGGCATTTCGGCGGATGCTCCACTGCCGCCATGGTCCATTGTCTGGCGCCCGCCAGACGAAAAGGTTGGGGACCACTGGGCTGGATGAATGGACTATAAGGTGGCTAGATCGTTGGACTCAATGGGTAGTGATCAATGGCTCCATGTCTAGTTGGCAGCCAGTATCAAGCGGAGTGCCCCAAGGGTCAGTCCTGGGGCCAGTTTTGTTAAATATCTTCATTAATTATATGGAAGATGGCGTGGATTGCACCCTCAGCAAGTTTGCAGATGACACTAAACTGGGAGGAGTGGTAGATATGCTGGAGGGTAGGGATAGGATACAGAGGGACCTACACAAATTAGAGGATTGGGCCAAAAGAAATCGGATGAGGTTCAACAAGGATAAGTGCAGAGTCCTGCACTTAGGACGGAAGAATCCCATGCACTGCTACAGATTAGAGACCGAATGGCTAGGCAGCAGTTCTGCAGAAAAGGACCTAGGGGTTACAGTGGATGAGAAGCTGGATCTGAGTCAACAGTGTGCCCTTGTTGCCAAGAAGGCTAGCGGCATTTTGGGCTGTATAAATAGGGGCATTGCCAACAGATCGAGGGACATGATCATTCCCCCCTCTATTCAACATTGGTGAGGCCTCATCTGGAGTCCAGTTTTGGGCCCCACACTACAAAAAGGATGTGGAAAAATTGGAAAGAGTCCAGCAGAGGGCAACAAAAATGATTAGGGGGCTGGAGCACATGACTTATGAAGAGAGGCTGAGGGAACTGGGATTGTTTAGTCTGCAGAAGAGAAGAATGAGGGAGGATTTGGTAGCTGCTTTCAACTACCTGAAAGGGAGTTCCAAAGATGATGGCTCTAGATTGTTCTCAGTGGTACCAGATGACAGAACAAGGAGTAATGGTCTCAAGTTGCAGTGGGGGAGGTTTAGGTTGGATATTAGGAAAAACGTTTTCACCTAGGAAAGTGGTGAAGCACTGGAATGGGTTACCTAGGGAGGTGGTGGAATCTCCTTCCTTACAGATTTTTAAGGTCAGGCTTGACAAAGCTCTGGCTGGGATGATTTAGTTGGGGATTGGTCCTGCTTTGAGCAGGGGGTTGGACTAGATGACCTCCTGAGGTACCCCTTCCAACCCTGATATTCTATGATTCTATGATCCCTGTTAGAATTCAGTAAATCAATGTTATTCATCCTTTCATCAGTGCTGAAACAATAGGGCAAGTGTCACCTACTATGAATTGGTCTGTAGGTGTATCATAATATTAAATTATCTTGGGGTGCAAACAGTTGAAGAATAAAGCAATAAGTGACAATACAGTACACGTTAATAGGCAGATGTCATGCACCTCAGATGTATTTTAAGCATCATGTCTTCAACCACCTGAGAAGTGTACCAGTAGCCGACTAATAAACCCTCTGAATTGGCTTATTGTTATTAAGCTATGGTTCATTAATTTTACATTTCATTCTTTTAAACTGCAGCTTTATGGGGATTTATTATTATTATTTATAATTTGTATTTTGGTAGCACATAGGAGCCCCATCTGAGATACAGACCAATTGTGTAAAGCACACGATATGCTTGGGCAATGCATCTTTCCACTATGAAAAAAAAATCCTAGTAAAACATATTTTCTTTGCTCTTTTGATGTGTCTAATGTTTGTTAGGTTTTTTCCCTATATTTGTAAGGAGCTGTGAACTATTGGGATCTATATGAGTTAAAACAAGCTATAGATGGCCAAAAGGTCCATTCACTGCAGCTTTTGTCCTCCAGCTCCTAATTCTGCACCCTTGCTTCCCTTTCCCCCCTCCCACTCCAAATTCTGCTTCTTTCATCCTCATCCTATGGAGTGTTGCTTTCCTAATAATTACAAATTACAAATACTCTGGCTCTGAGTCTAGACAATGTAAAGAACCTCACAGGCTATATCTGGCTGGACTGACCTCTGGTGATGACTGGTGAAAGATCTGCTCAAGCAGTCTGCCAGACTGTTCTTGACACCTGAAGGCTTTGAAGTGAATTGTGTTGGTGATGCAAAACTCCAAAAGCAGTATAGTCTCTTGGCACTCAGATATTCCAATCTGACCCCACCCTGTCTGTTCACATAGAACATCACTGCTGTGTTGTCCATAAGAACTAGTAAATTCTCTTCCATAATATGGGGGAGGAAAGCAAGACAAACTACACAAATGGCTCTCAACTTTCTTACATTTATGTGGAGAGCTAAATCTTTGGCCAGCCAAAAGGTCTTGAGTCTGTAGATTCCCCAAGTGGGCTCCCCAAACTAGAGCAGAAGCATCTGTAACCAGAGTCAATGTGAGTTATGGAGGAATGAACAGAACTCCCATACATATTTTGGTTGGGTTCATCTACCATTTCAAATTAGCTAAGACTCCTATGGGCATTTTGCCCAATATGTCCAGTGGGTGTCAAATTCAGGAGTACGCTGACCTCAGCCAGCAACTTCCTCAGATGAAGCCTGGCATGCCGGGTCATGTGCCCCAGGTCGTGAGGTCATGTGCCCCAGAAGTCAGTTCCTTACAGTGGTGGCTGGATGGGCCTTCAGGACTAACGAGATGGCTAACACAGTTTGGAACCTGGTTTGCAGTAGGAAAGCCATGACTACTGTAGAATCCAGAACCTCTCCTATAAAGTTTATCTCTGAGCTGATGAGAAGACTGACTTTTCATTGCTGATCAGCAGTCCTAGCACTCTGAATATGGACTGGATTTTGGCCACACTGAATTTTACCTCTTGGACAACCAGTCAGCCAGGTATTGAAACATTTGTACTCCTGTTTTTCTTAGGAATGTAGGTACTACCACCATGCATCTTGTAAATACTCACAGGTCCACAGATAGTCCAAAGGGCAGGACCATAAACTGATAGTGGGCTTGTTTGACCATAAATCTGAGGAATCTCCTGTGGCTCTGATGGATTTCCACATGGAACTATTCATTCCTCAAGGAGAGGTCAGCATACCAGCTGCCAGGATCTAGTGACAGGATAGTATCAGAGGGGTAGCCGTGTTAGTCTGGTTCTGTAGAAGCAGCAAAGAATCCTGTGGCATATACTACTGACACAGTTTTGCAGCATGATGAGCTTTCGTGAAAGTGACAGGATAATGGATGCTAAAGTGACCACGTGAAATTTTATTTTCTTTATATAAGTATTTAGCTCTTTGGGGCCTAATATGGATCTGAGACCTCCTTTTGTCTTTGGAATTAGGAAATAGCATGACTAAAACGCTTTCCCTCTGAGGAGAGGAGAAACCTCCTATATGGCTCCCAACCTGAGGAGTATCAGAGGGGTAGCCGTGTTAGTCTGGTTCTGTAGAAGCAGCAAAGAATCCTGTGGCACCTTATAGACTGACAGACGTTTTGCAGCATGAGCTTTCGTGGGTGAATACCCACTTCTTCGGATGCAAGCAGTGGAAATTTCCAGGGGCAGGTGTATATATAAGTAAGTAAGAAGCAAGCTAGAGATAACAAGGTTAGATCAATCAGGGAGGATGGGGCCCTGTTCCAGCAGCTGAGGTGTGAAAACCAAGGGAGGAGAAACTGGTTCTGTAATTGGCAAGCCATTCACAGTCTTTGTTTAGTCCTGAGCTGATGGTGTTAAATTTGCAGATGAACTGGAGCTCAGCAGTTTCTCTTTGAAGTCTGGTCCTAAAGTTTTTTTGCTGTAGGATGGCCACCTTAAAATCTGCTATTGTGTGGCCAGGGAGGTTGAAGTGTTCTCCTACAGGTTTTTGTATATTGCCATTCCTAATGTCTGATTTGTGTCCATTTATCCTTTTCCTTAGAGACTGTCCAGTTTGGCCGATGTACATAGCAGAGGGGCATTGCTGGCATATGATGGCATATATTACATTGGTGGACGTGCAGGTGAATGAACCGGTGATGGTGTGGCTGATCTGGTTAGGTCCTGTGATGGTGTTGCTGGTGTAGATATGTGGGCAGAGTTGGCATCGAGGTTTGTTGCATGGGTTGGTTCCTGAGCTAGAGTTACTATGGTGCGGTGTGCAGTTGCTGGTGAGAATATGCTTCAGGTTGGCAGGTTGTCTGTGGGCGAGGACTGGCCTGCCACCCAAGGCCTGTGAAAGTGTGGGATCATTGTCCAGGATGGGTTGTAGATCCCTGATGATGCGTTGGAGGGGTTTGAGCTGGGGACTGTATGTGATGGCCAGTGGAGTCCTGTTGGTTTCTTTCTTGGGTTTGTCTTGCAGTAGGAGGCTTCTGGGTACACATCTGGCTCTGTTGATCTGTTTCCTTATTTCCTCGTGTGGGTACTGTAGTCTTGAGAATGCTTGGTGGAGATTTTCTAGGTGTTGGTCTCTGTCTACGGGGTTAGAGCAGATACGGTTGTACCTCAGTGCTTGGCTGTAGACAATGGATCTTGTGGTGTGCCCGGGATGGAAGCTGGAGGCATGAAGGTAGGCATAGCGGTCGGTAGGTTTTCGGTATAGGGTGGTGTTAATGTGACCACCATTTATTTGCACCGTGGTGTCTAGGAAGTGGACCTCCCGTGTAGATAGGTCCAGGCTGAGGTTGATGGAGGGGTGGAAGCTGTTGAAATCATGGTGGAATTTTTTCAGAGTCTCCTTCCCATGGGTCCAGATGATGAAGATGTCATCAATGTAGCGTAGATAGAGAAGGGGCGTGAGTGGACGGGAGCTGAGGAAGCGTAGTTCCAGGTCGGCCATAAAAATATTGGCATATTGTGGGGCCATGCGGGTGCCCATAGCGGTGCCACTGATCTGGAGATATATATTGTCATTAAATTTGAAATAGTTGTGTGTGAGGATAAAGGCACAGAGCTCAGCAACCAGTTGTGCTGTGGCATCATCAGGGATACTGTTCCTGACAGCTTGTATTCCATCAGTGTGTGGGATGTTTGTGTAGAGAGCCTCTACATCCATGGTGGCTAAGATGGTGTTTTCTGGAAGGTCACCAATGCATTGTAGTTCCCTCAGGAAATCAGTGGTGTCACGGAGATGGCTGGGAGTGCTGGTAACATAAGGTCTGAGTAGAGAGTCCACATATCCAGACAGTCCTTCAGTGAGAGTTCCAATGCCAGAGATGATGGGGCGTCCAGGATTTCCGGGTTTGTGGATCTTGGGTAGTAGATAGAATAACCCTGGTTGGGTTTCTAAGGGTATGTTGATTTGTTCCGGTGTTAGTGTAGGGAGTGTCCTGAGTAGATGGTGCAGTATCTTAGTGTATTCCTCAGTGGGATCTGAGGGAAGTAGCCTGTAAAATTTGGTATTGGAGAGTTTTCTGGCGGCCTCCTTTTGGTAGTCAGACCTGTTCATGATGACAACAGCACCTCCTTTATCAGCCTCTTTGATTATAATGCCAGGATGGTTTCTGAGGCTATGGATGGCATTGCGTTCTGCACAACTTAGGTTGTGAGGCAAGCGATGTTGTTTTTCCACAATTTCTGCCTGTGCACGTCGGCGGAAGCATTCAATGTATAGGTCCAGGAGTGACCTATATTCAATATATAACCTGAGGAGTGACTACACCTCCCAAAGGAGGACCTACTCATGAGAATGGTCCCTGAAGATGGGCAGGAAAGGAGGATGGGAGGGAGGAATAGAAATAAACTGAGGCGTGTATCCCAATTCCACAATGCTTAGGACCGACCAGTCTGTTATAATATGCGTCCAATCACTTAGGAAATGGAATCAGCTCTTGGAAAAAAATAGGGATAGGCATAGCTGGCATAAGGCAAACTGGTAAGCTGTCCTTGACAAAGCAGCAAAGAGTCTTGTGGCACCTTATAGACTAACAGACGTTTTGGAGCATGAGCTTTCGTGGATGAATACCCACTTCATCGGATGCATCCGACGAAGTGGGTATTCACCCATGAAAGCTCATGCTCCAAAATGTCTGTTAGTCTATAAGGTGCCACAAGACTCTTTGCTGCTTTTACAGATCCAGACTAACACGGCTACCCCTCTGATACTTGACCTTGACAAGGCAGTCAAACAGACTGCTTGGCATTCCCAGGCTGCCTGGACGAGCTCATAGCAGATGAAAAATGAGGAAGATGATGGTCTCCTCCTATGATCTTTCCTTTTCTCCTAGATTGGTCAAAGACAGGCAACGATGCATGATTGAGGGCAGAATTACTTCTTTCTAGGAACCAGAATACAAATCTGCAAAGACTTCAGACTGTGCAGCTTTTCAGCAGTCTACTAGGAAGATATGTTTGGAGCCTCAATGGAGAGATCCTGGATAGTGTGCTGTACCTCCTGAGGAAGATCTGACTATTGTAGCCATGAACATCTATGTTTTGTGATAGCAGATTCCACTGCCCCAGAATCTGCCACATCCAAAGCTGTCTGATGAGAGCTACTAGCTGCCAGCTTTCTCTCATCCACTACTGCCTGAAACTCTTGCCTAGCATACTCCAGTAACTTGTCCACAAATTTGAGGCAACTGCATCTGCCCAACAAGATCTGCTGGTTAAAGATATGAAATTGTAGCCCTGCTATAGAATTTTCTAGTGAAAAGATCGAGTTTCTTTGCCTTTCTTAAGTTTGGTGTAGAAACAGGCTGCCCCAATGCTACTTCTTGTTCATCGCTGTGACCACCAAGGACCCTGGTGTGAGTGTGTTTGTAAAAATGTTCATATTCCCATGAGAGGACATGGTACCTCCATTCAGTCCTTTTGGTATTGGTGGTAGAGAAGATGGCATTTGCTGCAGAACCCTTACAGACTCCAGAATGCACTCATTTATGGGGAAAGCTACACTGGAGCTACCTGTTGAACCCAAAATGTCCACCAAACAAATGTAAGCTCTCCTGGACTGTCTCCACTTGTATGTCCAGAGAGGAGACCTATTCAACAGGTCCTGATATGCCCTGAAATCATCACAAAGAGGCAAGGACACACCTAACTCTACCACCTCATTGGGAGAGGAAGAAAAAACAGGTTGAGGTGGAGAACCTCCAGAACATTTACAAACACTCCACATGTTGAAAATGTTATGTTTATTTATGGTTAAATTTGAATATCTAGACCTAATTAGAGATGGTTCATGGACTGCCACCAGTGAAGGAGATTTTGAGGTCATATCATCATCAGGATGTGGTGTGAGTGTCCCTATATAACTTCTGTCACCTGGGCTTTCTAGGCCCACTGAGGATCCCTCACTGGAGATATTTGATGGGTACTACAAATATTGTTGTGACCATCAGACCCACCATTCATAGTATGGACCTTGATGATATCTGCTTGCTCTAGCAAAGCCTTTATGCCAATCACACGATACACAGGATCCTATTGGACCCTGATAGAGTAAGAAAAGAAATTAGGAAACAAACATGTTAAAGTTTCCTTCATCTTCTGAAGGTTTGCCTTCAATGTCTCCTTAAAGAGATTCTCTTCTCTTCTTTGTATATCATGTCTCCACGTTTCTTGTAACTTTCTAAATGAAGGCCCTCATTAGAAAAAGCCGTTTTCAGAATAGTATCACCTACATCAAAAGCCACCAAAACCCAATACCTGGCTGTCCCAACATTCTCACAGGAACTTCTTAAATTGAGCATGTTTCTCCTGGAGTTGATAGCCTTCTTCCTCACCTCCATCTTACAAACCTACCAGTCTCTCATGACTAAAGGCAAGTGAGTCTAAGGCTGCTATATGGTAAACACTTCTGTCATGGGCACCACCACGTCTGAATTCAGGGGCACCACCACGTAAGCTCAATCAATTTCAGCCATGACCACACTTGCCTTAATCACAAAGCCCTCATGTGGAGGGGGGTGGATACTTACCTGGTAGTATCCTATAGCAAAACATAGTTTTCCTGAGCATCCTGGCCAGTGGGATAGCAGAGTGTTCTCCAGGCTTTCAAAAGCACAGTCAAAATAAGGTGCAAATGCATGGCAATCGTACTGGAAGAAGCAGCTTGATCCAGTCATCTCATCCATATCCATTACAGCCTTGGTAGGAAGCAATCCTGGCAACCAGGCCCTTCTAGTGTAGAATCTTAGGTAAAGCCAGGTTCACTAGAGTCAATCACTTTGCAGTAATGCATTGTTGACTGTGGTCTGATAGTAACCGAACTGGAATGCTGTTAAAGGAGGCTTAAGTAGCAGTGGTTGGGTTCCATGTAAAGCACATCTACATTAGTCCAGAAAGCTGAAAGCCCCCCACTTTTCTTATGCAAGATGCTCAAAACTCAAGAGTCAGAATCATGTGAACATGACATCTTTAAAGAAGCCTTGCAAAACGGTACTCACCCACTGACCCAACCTCAGTATTTTATTTTATTTTATTGGACAGGCAAGTAAAGTATCTTTTTTCATTATCACAGTCTTCATAGTAAAAGGATGTAAGCATCTTCAAGACAATTTTATAATTCATGAATCTGCTTTAAAGCACAATTATTACATTTTTTTTGTACCTTTATTTGCCTGATGGTGAATGTGGATGTACGTGTGCTTTGCAGAGCTAAGAAACCCATAAGATTTCAATGGAGCGAACTATTTAGCATACCCAACAACATCATTGAGAGCCTTTTATAGAACTTCAAATATAGAAGTGTGAGTGGAAAGTAGTGTTCTCTCCTGGCAAGTTTTCAGGTAAATTGGATATTGTTAGCTAAGCTGCTGCTTCTCCACACAAGGATAATGCAAAATTGAAAATGAAATTATTAATGATTGCTTGAAAGGATATAAAAAAAGCAACAAAGTAGATATATTTCAAAGGCTAGTTACATACGATAAAGGGAAACACCTACAATAATTAAAACAACTGATGGACAACTGCTCATTAGTATAATCTCACAGTCACTATTAACTTTAGTTTGATTAGACTTTGTGCGCATGTGCAAGTTCTTGACAGAAGTCTCCCTAGCACCATCTGGTGACTGCCAGTTTGTTACTTGTGAAAATGCACCAACTGCAAAATAAATTCAGTTCACGGCCTTATGGAACAGAAAAATT